>NC_084560.2:19597920-19685420 GCF_033978685.3 Nerophis lumbriciformis | reverse complement strand
TATTTGACAAGTATATTTAACATTTTGGCCACTGTAATATTACACATTTTCAGGCATCAAACATCAGGCACATGAACAATAACAAGATCCGATAGCTCAGTTACAGCTCTTTTTATTTCCAAATCTGTGTTATGTGTTTTATATTGCACGATTGCACCAAGAAAAATTCCTAGTTTGTGAACCCGTTCTCAAACAATGGCAATACAAACTATTCTGATTCCGATTCTGATTCTGAACTGTAACAGTAACGATGTTTGAATATAGGAAAATACAACACTATGTCAATCAAGTGATTCTTTTGTGTACCACTAGATGAAGCTACATTTGGGTATAAGTATATTACTACATATAACCAATATTGTACTGATATGTGCTTTTTTTTTTTTTTTTTTAGCTAACTGAGTGTTTAGTTCAATTTTTTTTTAAAGTTAAGCTGAAATCAGGCTGAAGTTAAGGTGTAAATAAAAAAATAAAAAAAATAAAAAAGTGCTACCCTAAAGTTTTCTGGTGCCTTCTAGGAAAGGCCCACCTCATCCAATACAAACACTTAGGACATTGTATGCACATATAGTACACAATACGTTGCACGTTATTTCACTAGTAATTGAAAATGGGTAAAAAATATGACATACATTTAAAGAGGCTGTTTGCAACCTTTACAGGGATGCCTAGAAGGTGTTATCTGTCCACACACTTTTTTTTTTTTTTAATTAGGGCTATCTGCCTGTAAAGATTTTCACAGCCGAATCTGATTCTGATTGCCCATCTATGGCGTTTTATTTTCTTCTAAGAGAAATAAACAAATGGTGATATGTAGTAGGTGTCAGTAATGTGGTTTTATTCAGTCTTTCATTAAAGTGAACAGAACAAAGATCTCATTTGCGACTTTATCCACCTCTAAAAAGGCAAAATCACAGTTAGTGAGGACCTCGGCTCTAGCTCGCATCGCCAAGAAGACATCAAACTGGACTAAATAGAGAAAGATAAAGTCGTAACAACATTTCTGTATGTAAACCAACAGAAGGATCATTACCTTTGCAAAAGGAAAGCTACACTTAGAGCAGGGGTGTCAAACTCAAATACAGAGTGGGCCAAAATTTAAAACTGAACAAAGCCGCGGCCAAGGTTGAACAAATTAACCTTTTAATAGGGACCCAAACAAGTTTTGCATTGAATATTGAACAAGCAAGGCTTATATAACTTTATAGTGACATGCAAAATCGAGTTTCAAATAATAACAATAATAATTAAAAAATATCAATAGCATATCAAATACAATTTAAATAAAAATTGAATGCCTCTTTTCTATTTGCAGCCTTCTGAGGTAAATATCAACAATAACTTTTTCCACAGGCTAATAAATTAGAAAATAAAATCACAATGAATAAATCAACCATTCAGGACTTTAAACTACTCAGTTTGCAACACACTGACCTAATCTGATGTGCCCAAGCCAGATACCTGCCATCTTTTCTTGGATGCTAGTTCATTAATGTCAGGCTTTGAGCTGAGGCAACCTTCATTATCGAACAAAGTTGTTCATCAGTCATTATATCTCGTAGTCCACCCGGACCACAGTCTTGGGGGCGTGCCTTAAAGGCACTGCGTTTAACGTCCTCTATGAGCTGTCGTCACGTCTGCTTTTCATCCATTCTTACAATGTGCTGGCCCAGTCACAAGATATGTGCGGCTTCTATACGCACACACACGTGAATGCCATGCATACTTGACCAACAGCGATACAGGTTACACTGAGGGTGCCCGTATAAATAACTTTAACACTGTTACAAATACGCGCCACACTGTGAATCCACACCAAACAAGAATGACAAACACATTTCGGGAGAACATCTGCACCGTAACACAACATGAACACAACAAAACAAATACCCAGAATCCCATGCAGCCTTAACTCTTCCGGGCTGCAATATACACCCCCGCTTCCACCAACCCCCCGCCCCCTTCGGTTGAGGTGGCCGCATTCACGTGTGTGTGCGTGCAGAAGCCACACATATTATGTGACTGGGCCAGCATTCGTTGGACTGGGTGATAAGCGGACGTGACGATTTTCGGGAGGGGCACTGAAATTTGGGAGTCTCCCGGGAGGTTTGGCAAGTATGAGAATTAGCGGTGAATGCGGTGTTACCGTGGCACCGCCGCTGTATTTAATCGGCGGGTCAGTTCTAGTGTTAATTTGATATCGCCTCAAGGGCCAAGTGGAATTACACGGCGGGCCAGAGTTTGACACCCATGACTTAGAGTGTCCGCCCTGAGATTGGTAGGTTGTGAGTTCAAACCCCAGCCGAGTCATACAAAAGACTATAAAAAATAGGAGCCATTACCTCCCTGCTTAGCACTCAGCATCAAGGGTTGGAATTGGGGGTAAAATCACCAAAAATTATTCCCAGGTGCGGCACCGCTGCTGCCCACTGCTCCCCTCACCTCCCAGGGGGTAATCAAGGGGATGGGTCAAATGCAGAGGACAAATGTCACCACACCTAGTGTGTGTGTGACAATCATTGGTACTTTACTTTACCTCTGGTAGGAGGCGGTGCGTCGGACCGACAAGTAATTTTTAGTCGTAGTACCGGTAATTGACATTTTAAACCCATCCATCTATCTTTATATAACCGGAGGGAACCCATGCAGTCACAGAGAGAACATGCAAACTCCACACAGAAAGACCCCCAAACCGAAAATTGCAACCAAGACCTTCTTATTGTGAGGTGCACGCACAAACCCCTGTCCAACGTGCTGCCCACTAATCGTAAATAACTTATAAGGTGGTGTGTTTGTTGTAATTTACATTTGATAAATTTGCAAACAGCCCTTTTAATTTATGGTTATAGTTGCAAAATTTGAAAAAAAATGTAGACACACTTGTTTTGCAGCTCTGAACAGCTGCTGTTACGGATATATTCTAATCAAGAGGCAAAACATCCAAAATGGTAAAGCTAAAAAGGCTAAAGTGACACCGTGCTGAAGGCAAAACATGGTGATTTATTTACCCTCCATCATGTCCCCCGTGGGAGATATGCAGAAAGCCAGCCTGCCATTCCGTCAGAAGGCAGAATGTGAATGTGGCCTGTCTTATCGAGGTTATGCAGAGAGCAGGGTTGGAAGGGGCCACAGACAACTTTAAGGATACTTTTTTTTTTTTTTAACAAAGAGGGCTCCTGACGCTGTCTAGCAATTAAAACAGTGCAGGTTGGACAGCCTAATCTCTTTTGGCCACGAGCACATACTTTTCCCTCAGCTGTGAGTCAAACCTCAAACACCTATAATAGACCCCAGGCCGTCTGATGAATATTGATTGAGCCAGGCGTTGTATTATGTGTGGTAGTCATATTGCGGCCCCCTTTCAACCTCCAAATGATTAATGCCAGTTTGATTGTCTTAATACGAATCCTCTGTGGTAACCTATACTAGAGGAGCAAACCAATCACCCCCCTTTGTAATTGGAAATATTAAAATACCACTGCTTTTTCACAAATTTTTCGTTTGGGCTGTGAAGTCAGAAATATCTTTTTTCTTTCTTTCTTTAGTTTATTTCGAACATGAACACACTTACATCATAATACATCACACAATTTCATATCATTTCATTTTACATCATGCCCGAAAAGGAGTAGGAAGAAGCAAAGCTTATTTAATCCTACCCCTTTCCCACTTCAAAGCGTTTACAAATATATAGAATCACTTTTTATATAATAAAATAACATCTATGAATTAGTATACAACAGTTTTGTAATATGTAATTAATTAATTAATTCAGTCATTATTAACATACTGAGATGAAGAATATCTTATTTTCAATAAGGTTGAAAGTATTTCTCATAATTCTTCTTTTTTGTACTCTGTAAGCACTATTATTTTGAACAACCTCTTAAACTGGATCATATCAGTACAATTTTTAACTTATTTACTTAATCCATTCCATAATTTAATTCCACATACTGATATGCTAAAAGTTCTAAGTGTTGTACGTGCATATAAATGTTTTAAATTATTTTTTCCTCTAAGGTTATATTTTTCTGACCACTGATGATAAGTAGACATGGATAGGGGGCCCGGTGACTATGCCGATCGGAAGGTACCCGCACAAATAAAAATTGTTATGGCACAATAAGCAGAAACATAGTATAAACAAACGGCAGTGGTATTTTAATATTTCCAATGACAACTCTGGTAAATTACATTGGTGGTCATTTGGAAAGTTTGCACTATCGAAAAACTATTGATTACTGTGTAAACATAACATCACATGTACCAGGTAGTGATGGGCAGGACATACACACCCTATGTGGTCGTTTAGGGCCACAACCACCAAGCGGGGCCACATTAACAGAAATACTCTCACCACGTTCAAGCCAATTTATCACTGCTCATATTGCCAATAACTGGTCACATTATGGAAGATTCAATTAGATTAGCAATTTATGAAATAAAACCCTATTAATATCGGATGGCGTGGCGCAGTTGGGAGAGTGGCCATGCCAGCAACCTGAGGGTTACTGGTTCGATCCCCACCTTCTACCAACCTCGTCACGTTCGTTGTGTCCTTGAGCAAGACACTTCACCCTTGCTCCTGATGGGTTGTGGTTAGGGCCTTGCATGGCAGCTCCCGCCATCAGTGTGTGAATGTGTGTATGAATGGGTGAATGTGGAAATAGTGTCAAAGCGCTTTGAGTACGTTGAAGGTAGAAAAGCGCTATACAAGTATAACCCATTTACCATTAATCTTGTTTAGGAACACAAAAACCTTTAACGCTGGTGTTCTGGCGAGACGTGCTCCCCACTGGAATTCATTCATCTGCGCATGTGTATGAATCCAAGGAATGCACAAATGCAATTGCACATCATAGAATGCGAAATAATGGAGTCTTTCACACAAGTACAATTGTTACACTGAATAATGCCATCTTTTTAGATTTTGCTATTTAATATACATTTTTCATACCACAAACTATTAAACAATCAAGTGTACAACTTAATAGGTGTAGATGTTAAAAAAAAAGTGCCGCTAGACAACCTGGGAGAGCTTTTGGTTCCCCAGGCAAACATAACCAAATAAAGACTACATTTGATCGTTTGTAGTAGTGCTGTACTGATACCAATATTTTGGTACCGGAACCAAAATGCATTTCGATACTTTGATACTTTTATAAATAAAGGGGACCACAAAAAATGGCATTATTGGCTTTATTTTAGCAAAACATATTTTGGTATATTAAACATATGTTTCTTATTACAATTTTCTCCTTAAATAAAATAGTGAACATACTAGACAACTTGTATTTTAGTAGTAGTGATTCCCAGACCCCCAAAAAAGTTTGCGGGCTATAGAGCGTTTTCTATTGGGGCTCCAGTACTCTGGAATGCCCTCCCGGTAACAGTTAGAGATGCTACCTCAGTAGAAGCATTTAAGTCCCATCTTAAAACTCATTTGTATACTCTAGCCTTTAAATAGACCCCCCTTTTAGACCAGTTGATCTGCCGTTTCTTTTCTGCTCGGTGGCCACAGATGAAGCGCTGGCTGTCCAAAGTCGGGACCCGGGGTGGACCGCTCGCCTGTGCATCGGTTGGGGACGTCTCTGCGCTGCTGACATGTCTCCGCTCGGGATGGTCTCCTGCTGGCCCCACTATGGACTGGACTCTCACACTATTATGTTAGATCCACTATGGACTGGACTCTCACACTATTATGTTAGATCCACTATGGACTGGACTCTCACTATTATGTTAGATCCACTATGGACTGGACTCTCACACTATTATGTTAGATCCACTATGGACTGGACTCTCACTATTATGTTAGATCCACTATGGACTGGACTCTCACACTATTATGTTAGATCCACTATGGACTGGACTCTCACTATTATGTTAGATCCACTATGGACTGGACTCTCACACTATTATGTTAGATCCACTATGGACTGGACTCTCACACTATTATGTTAGATCCACTATGGACTGCACTCTCACTATTATGTTAGATCCACTATGGACTGGACTCTCACTATTATGTTAGATCCACTATGGACTGGACTCTCACTATTATGTTAGATCCACTATGGACTGGACTCTCACTATTATGTTAGATCCACTATGGACTGGACTCTCACACTATTATGTTAGATCCACTATGGACTGGACTCTCACTATTATGTTAGATCCACTATGGACTGGACTCTCACAATATTATGCTACAGCCACTCGACGTCCATTGCACCGGTCGCCCTGGGGGGGACCTTGCTGTCCTCTCCAAGGTTTCTCATTGTCCCAATGGGTTGAGTTTTTATTTGCCCTGATGTGGGATCTGAGCCGAGGATGTCTTTGTGGCTTGTGCAGCCCTTTGAGACACTCGTGATTTAAGGCTATATAAGTAAACATTGATTGATTGATAGTAAGTAAACAAACAAAGGCTCCTAATTAGTCTGCTGACGTACGCAGTAACATATGGTGTCATTTATCTACCTATTATTTTGTCAACATTTTGAGGGAAAAGCTGTAAAAATGAGATATTAATCTACTTGTTCATTTACTGTTAATATCTGGTTATTTTCTGTTTCAACATGTTCTATCTACACTTCTGTTAAAATGTACTAATCACTTATTCTTCTGTTGTTTGATACTTTACATTAGTTTTGGATGATACCACATATTTGGGTATCAATCCAATACCAAGTCGTTACAGGATCATACATTGGTCATATTCAAAGTCCTCATGTGTCCAGGGACATATTTACTGAGTTTGTAAACATAATATAAATTTAAAAAGACGAAAAAACATTTTGTGATGCTAAAAAATATCGATGTAATCATAGTGGTATCGACTATGAATTGATTGACGTGGACCCCGACTTAAACAAGTTGAAAAACTTATTTAAGACCATTTAGTGGTCAACTGTACGGAATATGTACTGTACTGTGCAATCTACTTATAAAAGTTTCAATCAATCAATCAATCAAACCGACTTGATACGCTCCTGTACTTGGTATCATTACAGTGCAGACTGCGGATGGACTTTAGCCACTAGCTAGCTAGCCATGTCTTAAAGCACCTCTTCCTGAGGGCGTTTCAGTGTTATAACTTCACTTTTATCTTTACTTTTTAAGCCAAAATGCGTCCATTCTCCCTTTCCTGTCTACACACTGTGTCTGCTTGTAAGTACTCTGTGATTGTGTGCTGCCGAACATGCTCCTCTGCTCGTAAACCAGCAAAGTCACGACGTGACGATGACGGGGGACCGGTACTTTTTAGAGGCGGTATAGTACTGAATATGATTAATTAATATCGCGGTACTATAATAGTACCAGTATACTGTTCAACCCTAGTCTGTAGTATGAAATATGTATATTAAATGACAAAATCGCAAAACAAAGCACTAATTAGTGTAGCAAGTGTATTCTTGTGAAATGTTCCTTTCAAAAAGGGATGCACGCTTTGGGAAATGAAATGAAATTTTTGCATTCCTTGGATTCATGCACAGTTTGGATTCAGTACCCCCCTTTGCAACTGGCTGCTTGACTTCCTCACAGAGAGACCCCAGTCTGTGAGAGTGGGCAACAACACCTCCAGTGCCATCTCCCTGAGCCCCGGCTCCCCCCAGGGCTGCGTCCTGAGTCAGCTGCTGTTCACGTTGATGACCCATGACTGCTGCGCCAGGTCCACTACCAACCACATTGTGAAGTACACGACAGTAGTGGGCCTCATCCGTGACAACAACGACATGGACTACAGGGAGGAGGTGAAACATCTGGTTGACTGGTGCAGAACCAGCAACCTGGTCCTGAATGTCAACAAGACCAAGGAGATCATCGTTGACTTCAGGAAGCACCAGTCCAGCCATGCTCCACTCTACATCAACGGCACAGCGGTGGAGATAGTAAGCAGCACCAAGTTCCTGGGGGTGCAGATAACTGACAATATAACCTGGTCCCTACACACCGGAGCTCTTGTAAAAAGAGCTCAGCAGCGCATGCCCCCATTCTCACCACATTCTACAGAGGCACTATAGAGAGCCTGCTGACCAACAGCATCTCTGTCTGGACTGGAGCCTGCAGTGCCTCAGACTGGAAGTCTCTCCAGAAAGTGGTGAGGACGGCGGAAAAGATCATCAGGACTCCTCTTCCTCCTATCCAGGAGATCACAAAAAGCCGCTGCCTGACCAGGGCTCAGAAAATCTGCAAAGACTCCTCCCACCCCCACCAAGGACTGTTTTCACTGCTGGACTCTAGAAAGAGGTTCCGCAGCCTCCGAAGCAGAACCTCCGGGTTCTGTAACAGCTTCTTCCTACAGGCCGTAAGACTCTTGAACGCATCATAATTAAATTATCCCCTCAACTCCCCCCAAAATGGATTAACTCGCTGGAATAAAAAAAGACAATATAACATACATCCATAAACGTGGACGCATGTGAAAAAGTGCAATATATTTTTCTGTACAGTAATCTATTTATTTATTTATATATATTTATTTATATATTATTTATATATATGTATTTATTTATACATGCACCGTATTGCTTTTTTATCCTGCACTACCATGAGCTTATGTAACGAAATGTCGTTCTTATCTGTGCTGTAAAGTTCAAATTTGAATGACAATAAAAAGGAAGTCTAAGTCTAAGTCTAAGTCTAAGATGCAGTGGGCACGTTACTTCCAATGGGGAGCATGTCTCGCCAGAACACCAGCAATGCTGATTAGCGATATTATGGCGGCCGATAGGGGAAGGGCGCGGCAGTGTACAATTACGACTAACTGCATTCACATATAGCCACAATATTTGCGTTTTTTGGTGAAATTTCTGAGTATTTGGACGCAGCTACACGCTGACCCCTATCAGCCACCGTACAACACAGCTCAAATGTACCTTTTTTGCTATCAATGCACTCTCCAGTCGTTTGGCATCGACAATGGCTTGCACTCTTTCATATTCTGTCGGTTTATACTTGGACCTGCCCAGGCCGTGTTTCAATCGGGAAGACAGCTTTTCTGCATAGAAGGGAAGAAGCACACGATGTGAGCATTTGATGTTAAAAGCCAAGTCTTTTCCGCTGACCACAGCATGAAGAAAAATATATAAGGATGGAGACAGAGCAATTGAGGCGCAATGAACTGCTGCGGAAAAAGACTGCAGGCGAAGCAAAGTGTCAAGACATTTCTCTTTGCAGTTTAGCTGAGTGAGTGTCTTAAAGACAGGTGAACAAACAAACCATGTGGACAAAAGCATCAAAGCCATGCTGGGACATTCAGAAGAAGCCCAGCATTAGAACTTCAGGTCAGATTTCACACTTGCTTGCTTACTTACCCACATCTTCTGCTCTGAAGCTTGTGATAAACGCCTGCGGACTTGCTGCATTCATTGTTCTCAGGCATCCAGGTCATTTATTTACAGGATGAGTTGATCAACTCACTTTTGTATCCACATATATGCCTATACAAAACAGGTAGTAAATCAAATCAACAGAGTCAAATACATCACAGCATATTCTCAAGAGGTACATAAAAAATACCTGTTTGAAGGTATGCCATTGACAAGCTGTGTAGAAAGCAGCGACTTGTGACGTTCAAAGCAAAACAATCATCACCTGTTGGCATTTACTAGTGACGTCATAACCCGTAAGGCACACGGGAGTTACGTAAACATTACACGAGTGCTCCTAGAGGCCAAAAATGTAAAAAACACGCATTGTTAAAACACAAAATTTTAAACTCACTTTTGCGCCAAGAATGTAGTAATTTTGTGAGTAAATTTCAAAACACCATCTCTCCACGTTGTATCCAAAGTTTGATTAGCATATTTGGCTAGTAAACAGGAATCATAACATATTTGTCTTGTATCGTGACGAAGCACGCTTAAATTAGATACTATATATACACATATACATACATATATATGTTTATAATATATACTACTATAATTGTAATAAATACAGTACTTTACCCCCCATTTTCCGTCTTCGTATTCCTCTTTTTCGGGAGTGTATCAGTTGACATAAACCGTAACCAAGGAAACTCACGTCAGCGTTTCTCATTGGTCAATTCAACGCTCCTGGAAACGCCTCCCTCCGTCCTTTCAACCAATTAGAAGTGCTTTCCTCGCTTTCCTCGCTCCTCCCACCCACTCCCCTCTGACGTCATCCAGCCTCGCAGTGTCCGGGACTGCTGCTGGGAAGCAAGGAGCTCGCGGAGGGGTCGACCGTCTTCTCTTTGCTCGGCCATGGAGGCGAGTTCAACTCTCGCACACGCATGGGACTAAAAAGGACGAGGAAGTTTGGCTTTTCAAATGTAGACGCCGGCCGCCGAGCCCTAACAACACTCCCCCCGCTGTAAGGTAACATTTTTTTTTTAATTCTCCTGTAAACACGCTAGAGTTTGTAAAGTCAGGGGACGTGAAGGCATCATGGCAGAATAGCAGGAACTGCGAAAAGTCTGTCAATATATTGTAAGTGGTCATTCTTTTAAAAAATGCCACTAAGTGGAACATCCTTTATTTATATTATTTTTACATATGACCACATTATGGTCGTAAACACCTTCAGGAGACCTTCACTCGCTCGCTTCCATGCACACTGGGGATGCAAAGATGGCCATCACAGCCCCCTCCCCACCCCCTGCACCCCTGCACCCTAAAAACTGCTGCTGTGCTACTTTTCTGTACGCCAACCAACTCACCTTTTTAGTTTGCATTTGAACGCATGTTTGCCAGGAAGTCCTGGAAAAGGGGAGGAGGGCAGGTGAGCCTACTGTGGGAGAATCTCTGGAATGCATGGGGAGAAAGAGGGATTTACAATCCTGGAAAATAATCAAAAATTACCACATTCATTAAACGTCGCACATTGCAGACTCTAATTTTTTGTAATTCTACCTTTTAATTTGATGAAGGTGTTTTTTTTGACAACATACCTTTATTTTCCCCCCCCTCAGGCTGCATGTTGGATGTCTTATCAGCCTTTGCTACCAAAATAAACTTATTCAGACATGTCCATGCCACCCACCCAACAGTACACTCAGCCAATTAGATCCTAGAATATAAAGTCCGTATTAGTGTTGTCCTGATACCAATATTTTAGTACCGGTACTAAACTGTATTTCGATACTTTTCTAACCACAAAAAATGTCATTATTGGCTTTATTTTTACAAAAACATCTTAGGGCAGTGATCCCCAACCACCGGTCCAGGGACCGGTACCGGTCCGTGACACATTTGCTACCGGGCCGCACATAAACATGAATTATTTTATGAACTACCGCATTTTCTCCGACTTAACTTTCGGCTGTCCTACTGAACACACCAATAAGCTTGTTAATAGATGTATATCACAACTCCTTTGTTTTAGACAATGCACATTCTTCCCTCAGGCCGTAAGACTCTTGAACGCATCATAATTAAATGAAATTATCCCTTCAACTCCCCCCAAAAAGGATTAATAAAAAAGACAATATAACATACATCCATAAACAGGGACGCATGTGAAAAAGTGCAATATATTTATCTGTACAGTAATCTATTTATTTATTTATATATATTTATATATATTTATTTATTATATATATATATATATTATACTGTATATATTATTTATATATATTTATTTATTTATATATGCACCTTATTGCTTTTTTATCCTGCACTACCATGAGCTTATGTAACGAAATTTCGTTCTTATCTGTACTGTTAAGTTCACATTTGAATGACAATAAAAAGGAAGTCTAAGTCTTAATGTGGCAGATTGTAGCCAAAGGCAAATTTTTCATGCTCATTTTTTTTGCTGTTTTTATCTGCCGCACGTAGAAATAATGCATACATAAAACTGGTCCCTGGTGGAAAAAAGGTTGGGGAACCCTGTCTTAGGGTACAATAAACATATGTTTCTTATTGCAAGTTTGTCCTTAAATACAATAGTGAACATACAAGACAACTTGTCTTTTAGTAGTAAGTAAACAAACAAAGGCTCCTAATTAGTCTGCCGACCTATGCAGTAACATATTGTGTCATTTATCATTCTATTATTTCGTCAACATTATGAGGGACAAACTGTAAAAACTGATTATTAATCTACTTGTTCATCTGCTTACTTCCTCTTTTAACATGTTCTATCTACACTTCTGTTAAAATCTAATAATCACTTATTCTTCTGTTGTTTGATACTTTACATTAGGGATGTCCGATAATGGCTTTTTGCCGATATCGGATATTCCGATATTGTCCAACTCTTTATTTACCGATACCGATATCAACCGATACCGATATCAACAGATATATGCAGTCGTGGAATTAACACATTATTATGCCTAATTTGGACAACCAGGTATGGTGAAGATAATGTAATTTTTAAAACAAATTAATAAAATAAGATAAATAAATTAAAAACATTTTCTTGAATAAAAAAGAAAGTAAAACAATATAAAAACAGTTACATAGAAACTAGTACCGGTAATTAATGAAAATGAGTCAAATTAACTGTTAAAGGTTAGTACTATTAGTGGACCAGCAGCACGCACAATCATGTGTGCTTACGGACTGTATCCCTTGCAGACTGTATTGATATATATTGATATATAATGTAGGAACCAGAATATTAACAACAGAAAGAAACAACCCTTTTGTGTGAATGAGTGTAAATGGGGGAGGGAGGTTTTTTGGGTTGGTGCACTAATTGTAAGTGTATCTTGTGTTTTTTATGTTGATTTAATGAAAAAAAAAAACCCGATACCGATAAAAAAAACCGATACCGATCATTTCCGATATTACATTTTAACGCATTTATCGGCCGATAATATCGGCAGGCCGATATTATCGGACATCCCTACTTTACATTAGTTTTGGATGATACCACAAATTTGGGTATCAATCTGATACCAAGTTGTTACAGGATCATACATTGGTCATATTCAAAGTCCTCATGTGTCCAGGGACATATTTTCTGAGTTTAAAAACATCATATTAAAAAACAAAAAACGAAATAATATTTTGTGATGCTAAAAAAATATTGATGTAATCATAGTAGTATCGACTAGATACGCTCCTGTACTTGGTATCATTACAGTGGATGTTAGGTGGAGATCCACCAATGGCGTTTGTTTATATCGTAGCGTCCGGGAAGAGTTGGTGCTGCAGGGAATTCTGGGAATTTGTTCTGTAGTGTTTATGTTGTGTTGCGGTGCAAATATTCTCCCAAAATGTGTTTGTCATTGTTGTTTAGTGTGGTTTCCCTATATGGCACATGTTTATGACAGTGTTGGCATTGTTCATACGGCCACCCTTCGTGTGACATGTATGGCTCTTGACTAAGTATGACCTTCATTCACTTGTGTGTAGTGTGTTTAAAACTAAGATGATCGCCCTCGATAGCTAATGATTGGACATAGTAAAATCTTGTCTTGACTATATCAATTAAAGAGCATTTTTAACACATCCAATGTTGTGATTCCGGTGGGCTGCGGAGTGTAGTGAAGCACGTATACCTATCGCTCGTCCTATAGGGATGATGCTTGAGATAAATGCACTTTATTGGTCGCCATGGAGACAATGATTTGTGATTTAGAAGTAGTTACAACACTGCTGACTGCGGATAGACTTTAGCCGGGAGCTAGCCAGCCATGTCTTAAAGCACCTCTCCCTGAGGGCGTTTCAGTGTTATGACTTCACCTTTATCGTTAGTTTTTAAGCCAAATTTTGTTTGTTCTCCCTTTTGTGTCTGCTTGTAAGTACTCTGTGATTGTGCGCTGCCGAACATGCTTGTCTGTATGACACGACGTGACGACGACGAGGGTGGGGGACTGGTACTTTTTAGAGGTGGTATAGTACCGAATATGATTCATTAGTATCGCAGTACTATACTAATACCGGTATTCCGTACAACCCTAGTCTGTGTGAGTAATGTCTGTGAGACTGTGACCACAATGCACACGGTGGAAATGCATCCACTGCATGCACATAGATGGGATCGGGGGAATCTCTAGGTTGTGTTCCTCGTGATTCACATTAATGCGGCCTGCACACAGCTGACACCAGTGAGGGTGGTTTTGCTGGCTGCCGGTTTGTAACAACAGAGCTGTTGTTGTTGTTGTTTTTGTTTTTTAACTACTTTCACCATGCGCTGTGGATTAAAAACATGCTTGTCATGGATACTTAGAGGGTTTTTAACAGAGCAGAACCATACATGTCAGACGTAGACATGAGATGCCATCTTTAAGGACATAAATACCCATATAAAATAGTGGAAATAATCAGTTCCAGGGTCAAGCTGTGGCCATTCAATGTTTTTAGTGGCATTTTACCATGATTACCGTATTTTCCGGACTATAAGTCGCACTTAAAATCCTTTTCCCCCCTCAAAACCCGACAGTGCGCCTTATAACCCGGTGCGCCTAATGTACGGAATAATTTTGATTTTGCTTACCGACCTCAAAGCTATTTTATTTGGTACATAGTGTAATGGTAAGTGTGACCAGTAGATGGCAGTCAAACAATCATGTAGTACTTACAAACAGACAATGTTTGTAGACAGAAAAGGGAGAACGGACGCATTTTGGCTTAAAAAGTAAAGATAAAGGTGAAGTTATAACCCTGAAACGCCCTCAGGAAGAGGTGTTTTAAGACATGGCTATCTAGCTAGAGGCTAAAGTCCATCCCCAGTCGGCAGTGTTTTAGCTACTTCTAAATCACTAATCCTTGTCTCCATGGCGACAAATAAAGTGAGTTTCTTACAAGTATCATTATCACTGCAGGACGAGGAATAGCTAAACATGCTTCACTACACACCGTAGCTCACCGGCGTCAAAATGTAAACAAATGCCATTGGTGGATCTACACCTGACATCCACTGTAATGATACCAAGTACAGTGGCGTATTTAGTCGATACTACTATGATTACGCCAGTATGTTTGGCATCACAACATCTTCTTTCATTTTTTTAATTTATATTATGTTTATAAACTCTGGAAATATGTCCCTGGACACATGAGGACTTTGAATATGACCAATGTATGATACTGTAACGACTTGGTATCGGATTGATACTCAAATTTGTGGTAACATCAAAAACTAATGTAAAGCATCCAAACAAGAGAAGAATAAGTGATTATTACATTTTAGCAGAAGTGTAGATGCAAGCACATTACAACAAAAAATAACCAGTTACTAATAATAAATGAGAAAGTAGAATAATAATACTTTTGACAAAAATAAATAGTACTGGACATTACACAATATGTTACTGCATACACCAGCAACCAAATTAGGAGCCTTTGTAACACGACGGTTTGAGCGCTTCTTCTCTCATAAGTGGATCAAACAAGGAAGGGTGATGATGGATATTTCTATCAATAAGCAGGCTCTTGAGACACATATTACTGTTATAGCAAAATAAAAAAGTCAATTTTACATAATAGGTGGAATTGAATTTCAAACGCTTCTATGACAAGCGATGACAGGTACTATGCAGCCAACCAGTGGCTAACACTTAGCAGCTAACGTTAGCATTGTCCGACTCCACAGTTTCTAGTTTCATCACTATTAGAGCTATTCTACAAAAGGAAAAGAGAAGTAGGCTGTTTATGTTATATATATATATATATATATATATATATATATATATATATATATATATATATATATATATATATATATATATGTATATGTATGTATGTATGTATGTATGTATGTATGTATATGTATGTATATATATATATATATATATATATATATATATATATATATATATATATATATATATATATATATATATATATATATATACAGTCGCGATCAAAAGTTTACATACACTTGTAAAGAACATAATGTCATGGCTGTCTTGAGTTTCCAATAATTTGTACAACTCTTATTTTTTTGTGATAGAGTGATTGGAGCACATACTTGTTGGTCACAAAAAACATTCATGAAGTTTGCTTCTTTTATGAATTTATTATGGGTCTACTGAAAATGTGACCAAATCTGCTGGGTCAAAAGTATACATACAGCAATGTTAATATTTGTTTACATGTCCCTTGGCAAGTTTCACTGCAATAAGGCGCTTTTGGTAGCCATCCACAAGCTTCTGGTTGAATTGTTGACCACTCCTCTTGACAAAATTGGTGCAGTTCAACTAAATGTGTTGTTTTTCTGACATGGACTTGTTTCTTCAGCATTGTCCACACGTTTAAGTCAGGACTTTGAGAAGGCCATTCTAAAATCTTCATTCTAGCCTGATTTAGCCATTCCTTTACCACTTTTGATGTATGTTTGGGGTCATCGTCCTGTTGGAACACCCAACTGCGCCCAAGACCCAACCTCCGGGCTGATGATTTTAGGTTGTCCTGAAGAATTTGGAGGTAATCCTCCTTTTTCATTGTCCCATTTAAAGCACCAGTTCCATTGGCAGCAAAACAGGCCCAGAGCATAATACTATCACCACCATGTTTGACGGTGGGAATGGTGTTCCTGGGATTAAAGGCCTCGCCTCTTCTCCTCCAAACATATTGCTGGGTTTTGTGGCCAAACAGCTAAATTTTTGTTTCATCTGACATCACATGGACAAAGATAAAACCTTCTGGAGTAAAGTTCTGAATGTTTTTTTGACCAAGTATGTGCTCCAATCACTTTGTCACAAAAAAATAAGAGTTGTAGAATTTTTTGGAAACTCAAGACAGCCATGACATTATGTTCTTTACAAGTGTATGTAAACTTTTGATTGCGACTGTATATATATTATAATATGTTGTGTAAAGGAAATTCCGGTAACACTTTAGTATGGGGAACACATATTCACCATTAGTTAGTTGCTTATTAACATGCCAATTAGTAACATATTGGCTCTTAAATAGTCCTTATTAAATACTTATTAATGCCTTATTCTGCATGGCCTTATACAACCAGTAAGCCAGTAACTAAGAGTCTTCCCTCAATAACCTCAGAATTATTACTTATTGGTAACCCTAACCCTTCTATGTTCCCCCAGTGTCCAAATAACTCTAAATTAAGTCTTTGTTACTCTAATAAGCAAGTAATTACCGCATTTTTCGGAGTATAAGTCGCACCGGAGTATAAGTCGCACCTGCCGAAAATGCATAATAAAGAAGGAAAAAAACATATATATATGTCGCACTGGAGCCCGGCCAAACTATGAAAAAAACTGCGACTTATAGTCCGAAAAATACGGTAATGGTGAATATGTTCCCCGTACAAAAGTGTTACCGAAATGTCATATTTCTATGAAGCTCATCTTGTATTTGAGATTGTTTATATAGGGTTAGGCGAAATAAGTGCTCAACTTCAGCCTAAACCCTTTTGGTCTGTAAAATTGTTAAATTTATGAATGTAAAACTGTTTGTTTATGTAAAACTGTTTGTTTATTTTGTTGACCACTGACGGAAGAAATAATAAACTAACTAACTAAAATATATATGACTTGAAGCATTTAAATTGTTCTTCATTTTACAAAGCAAACTGTACGGTCATTGTCTTCATGCTGCTTTGTGATAATCAGTCATTAAATAGAGACATAATGTTTGTATTGAATCTACTACTAGTTTAAGCAAATATTATTTGGTGCCCTACTCAAAATCAGGTGGCGAGCTGCTGGTTGAAGATTCCTGCTCTACATATTCACATATGTGCACTGCTTCTTCTGCACACTCATCCCTTTGCTAGCTAGTTTTATTTACTCCAAGGCCGGTCACTCCAGTCTTTCTACTATGAGTAATGTGTATATGCAAGAGGTTTCGTTCTTCTCCTCACATGTTCTTGCTCTTGTTGAATCAGGTTGTCCTTTGGAGATAAGTGTTGCCAAAGAAAAACAAACCTTGGTATAAAACATGCAGTCTTGTTAGGGCGGTATAGTTCGGTTGGTAGAGTGGCCGTGCTGGCAACTTGAGGGTTCTGGGTTCCATCACAGCTTCTGCCATCCTAGTCACTGCCGTTGTGTCCTTGGGCAAGACACTTTACCCACCTGCTCCCAGTGCCACCACATTGGTTTATTTTATTTAAAAAAAATTTTTTTTATTGACATCCAGCATCAGAAATTCCTATCCATGGCATCATATTCACATACATCATATACTGTATCTGTTGTCTGCCTTAAATGTCAAAATATTTTTTTTGGTTTATATCCCAACCATACCACCACCACCACCCCCCCCAAAAAAAAAGAAAAAACAAACAAAATAGTATTTACAAATAGGGTACATCAATTAAATAAAGAAAAAAGAAATAATAAAAAAAAGAAATAATAATACATTATTAATAATAATAATCAGAAATAAAATAAAAGAATATAAACACATATATATATATATATATATATATATATATATATATATATATATATAGGGAGTAATCCTTTTTTTCTTTTTTTAAAGGGGAACATTATAACAATTTCAGAAGGGTTAAAACCATTAAAAATCAGTTCCCAGTGGCTTATTTTATTTTTCAAAGTTTTTTTCAAAATTTTACCCATCACGCAATATCCCTAAAAAAAGCTTCAAAGTGCCTGATTTTAACCATCGTTATATACACCCGTCCATTTTCCTGTGACGTCACATAGTGATGCCGATACAAACAAACATGGCGGATAGAACAGCAAGATATAGCGACATTAGCTCGGATTCAGACTCGGATTTCAGCGGCTTAAGCGATTCAACAGATTACGCATGTATTGAAACGGATGGTTGTAGTGTGGAAGCAGGTAGCGAAAACGAAATTGAAGAAGAAACTGAAGCTATTGAGCCATATCGGTTTGAACCGTATGCAAGCGAAACCGACGAAAATGACACGACAGCCAGCGACACGGGAGAAAGCGAGGACGAATTCGGCGATCGCCTTCTAACCAACGATTGGTATGTGTTTGTTTGGCATTAAAGGAAACTAACAACTATGAACTAGGTTTACAGCATATGAAATACATTTGGCAACAACATGCACTTTGAGAGTGCAGACAGCCCAGTTTTCATCAATTAATATATTCTGTAGACATACCCTCATCCGCTCTCCTTTCCTGGGGGTCTGGCGGCAGATTTCTTTGACTTTATCGTTGGAAATGCATCTGCTTTGAGTGTCGCAGGATATCCACACATTCTTGCCATCTCTGTCGTAGCATAGCTTTCGTCGGTAAAGTGTGCGGAACAAATTTCGTCCAATTTTTTGCCACTTTCGCATCTTTGGGCCACGGGTGCAACTTGAATCCGTCCCTGTTCGTGTTGTTACACCCTCCGACAACACACCGACGAGGCATGATGTCTCCAAGGTACGGAAAACAATAGGTGAGCGTCCCGAACACCAGAGGCAGGTGAAAACGCCGTCACTTCCTGTCAATGAGAAAGGACGCAAAAGAAAAAGGCTCCGATTCTGCTACCGGAGTTTTTGTTAAATCTGAAGATTTTGACCACTGATTTGTGATCACAGCCACAGGAGAGTCACCTGGCATCTTCGATCTGATATTGGTCAGTTGAGAGGCACAGAAACGCTGAAATAAGGCGAGTTGGAAGAGCCGTTAGCCTCAAGCCAACGGCGCCTTGCCGCAGTTCAAAGCGGTTGCCTGGCAACCGAAAGCTACGGCGAGTTTACAGCTGTTTTAAAGTGATTCCGACGTCGCAGAGTGATATAAGTTGACAGGCTGACACCCAAAATTGATCTCTGAACGGCGCAAGGTACGAAATTGTTGAAAAAACAAGTGAAAAGTACCGCAAGTTGCTAAAGAAGTAACTGCCGCTAAGACATAAGAGGCACTGACGTCATCGACTGCCGCGATGAAAAAAGGTAGAGGAAAGACTGAACAAGATTTGAGGCTGGACACAGGACATGATGGGATGCAAGAATGGATACAAAAAATACTCCATGATTTTAAAGAAGAAATGAAAGAAGAATGGAAGTACATGATGGAGGGATGGAAAGAAGAAATGAAAGAAATGAAAGAAGAACACAGACAAGATGTGAAAAGTCTGCAGCAATGTATAGAAAGTCTGCAATCTGACAAAACCATCAGAAAAAATGAAGCCACTGAAATGGGCAAACAAATAAAGATCCTTCAAGAAGACAACAACATGCTGAAGAATATCATAGATGGAATGGATCAGGATAAACGGATGAATGATATCATCGTGACAGGGCACCGAATTAAACCAAGATCCTATGCGAAAGCTGTGAATAATGAAGGTGAACCAGATGAAATGGATATGGTCTCAGCAGAACAGCAAGTGGTCAACTTTCTGCAATCAAAAGAAATTGAAATTGACATTAATACCATCGAAACATGCATCCCACTGAACGGAAGAAACAACAACGCCACTCCAGTCGTGCTCGTGAAACTTGTAAACAGAAAATCTAAAATGGCATTGCTGAGACAGGGAAAGAAGCTGAAGGGAACAAATGTGTACATGAATGAGCATCTCACAAAACGTAATGCTGGAATTGCCAAGAAAGCACGCGACTTGAGAAAGCAGGGAAAAATCCAGGGAACGTGGAGCGCCAACTGTAAAATCTACATCAAGCTGAATGGAGGTCCAGAAGCAAGAGTACTTGCTGTCCAAGACATCAAGGACCTGGACAATTTTTAAAGTTTACACAGCTTCCACAACAACGATGATAATGAACTCTGACAGAAAACAAGCACCTAAATTCAGCATCAACACTACTATGTTCCAAGGAACGACTAAACAAGAGGACCTAGATTCAGGATTGCATCCACCTACACTTATAGAGATTATTGAAACAACATCAAAGATTGTTGAACAAGAAAACATGGAACTAAAAAATTTCTGCAACAAAGATCATAAAAACCAGGATTTGGAAAATGATATAGATCCAGATACAAATTTTTTCTCCCACTTCAGTAATAATTGTTTTTATTATACAGATGATCAATATAACAGCAACATTAAATGTGATAACAAATTGTCAATTATTCATTTTAATAGCAGAAGCTTGTATGCAAACTACAACAATATTAAGAACTTTTTGGAACACATCAACGAACCCTTCAAAGTCATTGCTGTCACGGAAACATGGATTGATGATAAAAAAGGAATAGATTTTGATCTGGATGGATATGAACTAAACTACATCAACAGAAACAACAAAAATGGAGGAGGAGTAGCTGTGTACGTGATGAAGAACCTGAACTACAAAGTGGTAAAAAACATGTCATTTGCTATAGATAATATTTTAGAATGTATAACAATTGAAATATGTCAGGAAAAAAGCAAAAACATATTCATCAGTTGTATATATAGATCACCTAAGTCAAGTATAGAAACATTTGAAGAATGGATCAAGGCTACTTACATGGACAATGGGCAAAGAATAATTTTCCTATGTGGTGACTTTAATATTGACTTATTGAACCCTAACAAGCAAAAGTCTATTGATGACTTCATTGATACAATGTACAGCATCAGTTTATATCCTAAAATCACAAAGCCAAGCAGAATTACAGGACACTGTGCCACGCTTATTGATAATATTTTTACCAATGATTTTGATAATAACACTACAAGTGGTCTACTTATAACCGATGTTAGTGATCATCTGCCAGTTTTTACAATATATGATGGAAACTACAAGAAGAATATGGAAGACAAAAGGACATTTCGAAGACTGTGCACAGAGAAGAGGATGATTGCTTTCAAAATTGAGCTACAAAAGCAAGAGTGGGACAATGTGTACAATGAAAATGAGGTTGATGAAGCATATGAACATTTCTTAAACAAGTTCATAATACTTTATAACAAACATTGTCCATGGATACAACTCAGTAATAAGCAGAGAAAGAATAATCAACCATGGATGACAAAAGGATTAAAAAATGCTTGTAAGAAGAAGAATACACTATATAGGAAATTTATAGCACAAAGAACTACAGAGGCAGAAATTAAGTACAAAAAGTATAAAAACAAGTTAACATACATACTACGATTATGTAGAAAAGAATATTACAGTGAATTATTGGACAAGAACAAAACTAATATGAGAGCAACATGGGGCATCCTCAATAGCATTATTAAAAATGGCACTAAGAGGAACTACCCTCAATACTTCTTAGACGGAAATAAAAAAAATGACAACATAAAGGAAGTAGTTGAAAGCTTCAATAATTATTTTGTAAATATTGGACCAAAATTGGAAGAAAGGATTCCAGACCCAGTTTCAATTGAGGACTATAATGATACCATAGAGCGAAATCCCAACTCCATGTTCCTCAGTAATGTGACACAGGAGGAAATAGTTACAATCGTGAAAAAATGTAAATCCAAGACTTCAACTGATTGTAATGAAATTGATATGGAAACGATAAAAAAGGTTATTGAAGAGGTTTACAAAGTACAAAGAAGAAGAACCATGATAAACATTCTGAATTTATTTAACTCATCCATTCTTTCATTCTTTCACTCACAAAATAATCTTACTTATCTCAACATATGAAATGTAACTTACTTCACCAATTATTATTTATTTACTTATTTTATTGTGATTACTTATGGAGTATATTGTGAATAAATTGAGAACAGGAAGTGAACAAAAGTTTTAGCAACTGTCATGTAAAAGAAAAGGGGTAGGATTAAATAAGCTTTGCTTCTTCCTACTCCTTTTCGAACATGTTGAAAAGAGAAACTGGAGATTGTGATGTATCATGTTGTATACTTGCATGTTCGAAATAAACTCAAACTCAAACTCAAACTCAAACAATCGAAAAAACGGAAAATAACAGCTGATTTGACTCGGTGTTTGTAATGTGTTTGAGAAAATGGCGGATTGCTTCCCGATGTGATGTCACAGCGTGACATCATCGCTCCGAGAGCGAATAATAGAAAGGCGTTTAATTTGCCAAAATTCACCCATTTAGAGTTCGGAAATCGGCTAAAAAAATATATGGTCTTTTTTCTGCAACATCAAGGTATATATTGACGCTTACATAGGTCTGGTGATAATGTTCCCCTTTAAGTAGTACAATCACTAATTCGAGAAATTGAAGTTAGGCTTATGGGGCGTGACATAATTGACCCAGTTTTCACATTGGTTTAAATGTAACTTAGATATTGGGTTTCACTATGTAAAGCGCTTTGAGTCACTAGAGAAAAGCGCTATATAAATATAATTCACTTTACTTGCTGCTGCTGCATGATATGTCAATGTCCACGTTAGGAGTCCACAGTAATTTGCAGTGTTTCTGAAATGTGCAACTTTTGTGGTGCGAAAGGTTGATGGTGTAGGTATTTGTTTTGTCATTAACCTCTTTTAAGGCAGCAAAAAAAACACTAAGCTGAACAGTTTGACCAATTAGGTCCTTTTATTGGGAAGCGACAACGCAGTTCAGCACGCTTTGGCAGGCAGGCTTTCACCGCTTAATTCTGGCTCGACATCAAAGTTCAAGTCCTCCCCGCTGTGTTTCATGTCAGATTTATTTTTTTACTAAGTTCAAAAGTGATTTTCATTCCCACCCCTTTTTTTTTAGTGAGGGGAAAAGTATTTCCAGCCTGTGCCCTCATCCTGGATAATGTAAAATCAGCCATTTTTTTTTTTTTTTTTGCAGCTTTGTTGCTTGTGTATCCTCCACGAGGTAAAACCTCAGTTGTGTACGGCATACAATCAATCAATCAAGTTGTCCAAAGTTGAGCACTGCTGAGTGGCCATCAATCAGATCCATGTGTTCGGTTTACTCACCAACCCTTTAATGCATTTTTCTTGCGATTATGTCGACTCCACACAAGTCCGTGCGTCATGTATTCTTAATGCTGCAGATCTGTTCAAAAGAGTAAAAGATATACTTTGTTTGCTTTGGCTTGGGAAGGAAAGAAGGAAGGCCACAGCTGCGTGGGCACCATTTTGGGGTGATAATAATAGTTCTTACTGGTAGCAATCAGCCAATGAGGGGCTTTTGTTCATACTTTGGAAACTTTTATTCCTCATTCCGCATTTCTGCCCTGAAAAGAGTTTTTTTTTCTTTTCTCCAGCTTGCTGCATGTATCGGAGGTGAGGATATACTTTGCAAGCCAAGTTGAGTCAGTTTGAAATGCATTTTAAATGGATTTAAAAAAAAGTGTCGATAGAATACTAACAGTTGATTATTTGAATGAGGCTTTACATTTGTTTGGGTTCCTGTTGCTCTTTCTGGATGTTTAATATATTCACCAAAAAAAAGTTTCAGATTTCACGCTTTCGTCGGATCCTGGAGTGCTAAAGATAATACGAGAAGCAAAAGCATGTCAGCGCTTTGAGAGATTAGGTACACAATAGATTTTTGTCTGGTAAAATAGGCCTCTATGGGCCTGACATGCTGAGTCTGAAAGACGGCCCCTCATGAGTTTCTGCTTTGTGGGCATGAGCGGTGAGGGGAATGGTGCCTTTCCACTGTGGTGTGTTCAACATGGAGTGTATTACTACTACTGCTACTGATAACGCTTCAGCAAACAATCTATCTGATCCGTCTATTCCGACTACAGGTGATCTGGCACAGATGTAACTGCAGTTTACAAGAAATGATGCATTGCAATAGGCCAGGGGTCAGCAACCTTACCAGTCAAAGAGCCATTTTGACCAGTTTCACAAATTAAAGAAAACAATCGGAGCCACAAAAATCTTTTGAAATTTACAATGAAAAAACACTGCATATAAAGATTTTTTTTTGCTTTGTGCTATGTATAAACCAAGGGTCTCAGACACGCGGCCCACACCTTAGTATGAAAATTGAATGTTGGTGCGGCCCGCGGGTTTTATATGAATGGCACTTGACAGCGTCATACTTGCCAACCCTCCCGATTTTTCCGGCAGACTACGAATTTCAGGTCAACTATTCTCTCGAACGTGCCATGATGGTACAGCATTTAGCGCCCACTACAACCAGCGTGCCGCCCCAGCCACACGTTATATGGGGCTTCTGCTTGCTCACGTAAGTGACAGCAAGGCATACGTGGTCAACAACCACACAGGTTACACTGACAGTGGCGGTATAAACACTTTAACACTCTTACTAATAATGCGCCACACTGTGAACCCACACCAAACAAGAATGACAAACACATTTTGAGAGAACATCTGCACCGTAGCACAACATAAACACAACAGAACAAATACCCAGAATCCCATTCAGCCCTAACTCTCACCTCAACCGACGCACAGAGAGGGGGGGGGGGGGGTGTATAATGTATAAGTAGCAGGGGTGTATAATGTAGCCTGGAAGAGTCAGGGCTGCATGGGATTCTGGGTATTTGTTCTGTTGTGTTTATGTTGTGTTAAGGTGCAGATGTTCTTCCAAAATGTGTTTGTCATTCTTGTTTAGTTTTGGTTCAAAGTGTGGCGCATTATTAGTAAGAATGTTAAAGTTGTTTTATATGGCCACCGTCAGTGTAACCTGTGTGACTGTTGACCAAGTATGTCTTGCTGTCACTTACGTGTGCAAGCAGAAGATGCATAAAACAAGAGGCTGAGCTGGCACACTGTTAATACAGATTATAGAGGGCGCCAAATGCTGTACCATCATGGCATGCACTTGTTATTATTATAAGGGTGAAATTCGGAGAATATTAATCTCGAGAGTCGGCAAGTATACAGCTGAGCCGCATCAGAGTGATCAAAGAGCCGCATGCGGCTCCGGAGCCGCGGGTTGCCGACCCCTGCAATAGGCTGACATCTTGTTTACTAAGGCCCCTTCTACACTAAGCCACCTAACCTTATCCTTGTCCACACACACACAATGGTCGTTAAAGACCCCTTCCGTCCGCCGGTACAACGCGACCTATTAGGCATGTGCGGAAAATGCACACGTCATAGTCACCTCCAGTGTTGCCTTGTGTGCAAGTTCTTAAATTAAACTTATCTGAACAATATTTAGTGTTGTGGTATTTCAATTAACTGGAATCCAGTGTGCTGTGGGGCCCTATTGTAGTGAATCACACCTGAGACATCATAAATTAATCAAATCTTTAATGGACACGTGAAAGTAAACAATGTGATAAAGAACATTTGACAACAATCAATCTAAGGATCTAGATATCTGGTCAGGACACTGCTCACTTTTTTGTCTTCAACTTCGTTGTCCATTCGTTTTTGGTGACTTTATATACTCTGGACCTAGACGTTGAGTTTGTGACAATACATGGCGGACAATAACTGATAGTCTGCTTTGCCTGACCAAAAACATTTGCCGTTTTCCATAGTCTTCCCTCGACGGCCAGGTAATACAAAGCACATGCTACCTTTTTTATCATATCCACGGGAGCCCGCATTCTCGTTGTCTCTCCTTTGACAAATGGACATACTTGCCAACCTTCTCGGATTTTCCGGGAAACTCCCGAAATTCAGCGCCTCTCCCGAAAACCTCCCGGGACAAATTTTTTCCCGAAAATCTCCCGAAATTCAGCCGGACCTGAGTGACGTGTCGACAGCCTGTTTTCACGTCCGCTTTCCCACAATATAAACAACGTGCCTGCCCAATCACGTTATAACTGTAGAATGATCGAGGGCGAGTTCTTGGTTTCTTATGTGGGTTTATTGTTAGGCAGTTTCATTAACATCCTCCCAGCGCGGTAACAACACACAACAACAGCAGTCACCTTTTCGCCTACCGTAAAGCAGTTTGTCTGCCGTAAACAGCAATGTTGTGACACTCTTAAACAGGACAATACTGCCATCTAGTGTACATGCATAGGTGACAATAACATCTACGGCTTTTAGAGAGTGCAGTGCACAACTGCGCACACAACAAGGAGACGAAGCAGAATGTATCATCAGAGAGGGTGTTCAGCATGGTTAGAAAAATAGTGACAGAGAATAGAACAAGGATGGACAATTCAACCCTTAACTCAACAATAAGTAGATGAGTGTTATGTGTGTATATGTGGAAATAAATGAACGCTGAAATTCAAGTATTTCTCTTATATATATATATATATATATATATATATATATATATATATATATATAAATATATATACTGTGTATATATATATATATATATATATATATATATATAGCTAGAATTCACTGAAAGTCAAGTATTTCTTGATAATATTTAATAATATATTCCCTACCCCACCCCAAGTGCATTGGATATGAGTTCACGTTTTTGAAAACTGTATTTTCCGGACTATAAGGAACACTTAAAATCCTTTTTTCCCCTCAAAACTCGACAGTGCGCCTTATAACCGGTGCGTCTAATGTAAGGATTGAGTATGGTTGTGCTTAGCCACCTCGAAGCTATTTTATTTGGTACATGGTGTGTGTAATGATAAGTGTGACCCGTAGATGGCAGTCAAACATAAGAGATAAGTGTAGGCTGCACTATGATGGCAAGAAGTCTTAAGTAAACAACACCAACATTTTAAATGTTCCATTGAAAGTATACAACATTACACAGGACGCTCAAAAATACATGAAAATGTTTTAGTAGGACTTTGGTAAGCTATGAAGCCGCACCGCTTGAAGGATTGTCGGCGCATTAAACATACGAGTACTATTATGGTGTGTGTATGAGGTAAGACATCATCTGGCCTTTTGTTGCGCGATATTATGCAAAAGCAACTTTTCTTACCTTCTGGTACCTGCTGATCTGTATTTGGGATCTGTATAAATCCTGAAAAATTGCGCGCGTCTGCACCGACGTCGTAATCAATAAGTTTCTTCTTTTTCTCTATCTTCTTGTTATGTGACATTCATCCTCCGCTGTTGCCATTTCTAATATACAGTAGTGTAAAGTCCTTCCTTATATCTGTCAGTAAACTTGCCATGAAAGCACTAAAACATACCGGTGTAGTGAGTTTACATTATTCACCCAAGGAACTTTAGTTATTAGAGTTCCGGTCGGACGGTTTTTCACGGGACACATTTCCGGTGTTGTTGCTTCCAGATGAGGAGATGCTGCTCCGTTATTGATTGAAGTAAAGTCTGAATGTCATTTAAACTTCCACTCCTGTCCTTGCACGCTACACCGCTACAACAAAGATGACGGGGAGAAGACGCTGTCGAAGGTGAGCCACGTAAATAAGACCGCCCACAAAACGGCGCATCCTGAAGATACTGTCAGAAAGCGACTTTAAGATGGTCTGTAAAACATCATCTGTGCAACATTTTGACCAAAGAACCACCATTACATGTTATGTAGACCACAAGGAAGTCTTTTACATTTTGCAAAAAATTATAATAATATTACTCCTATAATCCCGTGCGCCTAATATATGAAAAATTATCAAAAATAGACCATTTATCGGCAGTGCGCCTTATAATCCGGTGCGCCCTGTGGTCCGGAAAATACAGTATATCCTTATCTGAGAAAAAAACTTTATAGATCACAAGTACAGATAAAAACATACTAATCAAAAAATACAAATAATAAGTCAATACAACTAGAACAAAAATCTAGACAAGATAAAAATGTGAATGCAAAATTATGTTACCCTACTTGGTGTGTGTGTGCACCTGAACTACCTTACAAATCCACATCAGAACAATCAACCAGAAAAGTGATCCCAAACGCTTCTACAATTCCTTTGACTCTGACTCCTCGTTCACTTAAAAGAGCCGTTCAAAAGATTTGACTCGTTCAAAAACGTCACATTTCCATAAGTGATACTGTACGATAAATAGGGGTGCAACAATTCGTCGATAGAATCGACACTAACATCTGTCGCTATCTAATTCCTTTGGCGATAATAGTCGATGATGTCATTCATTGCTTGTGTTTTTCCGACCAGAACCAAACATGCGCAAGTTAGCTGATGGCTAAATTAGAGCCACTTAGGTATTCACTCCATAATCCGATTAGTCAACTAATGTTTAAGACATTTATTGACTAGTCAACTGCTAAGTCGTTAGTTTCAGGCCTAATGGTAAACAGTTGATAGTTGCAAACAGCTCATGCTATCTCTCCCTGTGCCCCACAACTCTCCTTTTTTGCTGCATCTCAAATAAATTGTTTCCCTTACTCTCCATTTGTCAAGAAGTAAATACAGGAGACATTCGTTCTTCTCCATTTTGTTGTGTGTGTCGGCCTGACTGATACGGTCATGGTTTTAGGAAGTTTGAAGGGGATTTCAGACCACCACAAATCCAGGAGATTCAAGCCGCCACCGTGTAGTGGAAAATATTCATGTTTAATCGATACAGCTGGTTACTCATTGGTCATGCAAATGACCGAAGCTTACCATGTTGTTGTTGCTTTGGATGCTGCAGTATTGTATTCCATAGTCTTCACTTGGCTGCTACAGTCAGTTTTCTTGTTTCCCCCAGTTTTGTTTCGGATAAAATGTATATATCGTATTAGTGTTGTCCCGATACCATTATTTTGGTACCGGTACCAACATTATTTCGGTACTTTTTGATTATTTTCTAAATAAAAGGGGACCACAAAAAATTGCATTATTGTCTTTATTTTGATCAAAAAATCTTAGGGTACATTAAACATGTTTCTTATTGCAAGTTTGTCCTTAAAGGGGAACATTATCACCAGACCTATGTAAGCGTCAATATATACCTTGATGTTGCAGAAAAAAGACCATATATTTTTTTAACCGATTTCCGAACTCTAAATGGGTGAATTTTGGCGAGTTAAACGCCTCTCTATTATTCGCTCTCGGAGCGATGACGTCACAATGTGACGTCACAACGGGAAGCAATCCGCCATTTTCTCACTTTCGTCGGTGTGTTGTCGGAGGGTGTAACAACACGAACAGGGTCGGATTCAAGTTGCACCAGTGGCCCAAAGATGCGAAAGTGGCAAGAAATTGGATGAAATTTGTTCAAAATACGAGGCTGTGGGGAAAGCCGACGAAATGGTCAGTCGTTTGTTCCGCACACTTTACCGACGAAAGCTATGCTACGACAGAGATGGCAAGAATGTGTGGATATCCTGCGACACTCAAAGCAGATGCTGAAATCAACTCCAAAACTGGACAGATCAGCTTTCAGGAAAAGAGAGCAGATGAGGGTATGTCTACAGAATATATTAATTGATGAAAACTTTATTCATTACTCGCGGTTTTACGTAAATTATTATACATAAACTGTGTTTACCAATAATTTAGCTTAAAAACATTTATTTTTTTCAATCATTCGAGTACATTCGGGTAGTCTTGTGTAATGCAGTATTTTGTGTCTATTTAGGTATGGTTAACCTGAGTGCTGAAATCGTGGAAAAATATATGTTCTTAGCGCGCCTGAATTGGGCTGTCTGCACTCTCAAAGTGCATGTTGTTGCCAAATGTATTTCATATGCTGTAAACCTAGTTCATAGTTGTTAGTTTCCTTTAATGCCAAACAAACACATACCAATCGTTGGTTAGAAGACGATCGCCAAATTCGTCCTCGCTTTCTCCCGTGTCGCTGGCTGTCGTGTCGTTTTCGTCGGTTTTGCTTGCATATGGTTCAAACCGATATGGCTCAATAGCTTCAGTTTCTTCTTCAATTTAGTTTTCGCTACCTGCCTCCACACTACAACCATCCGTTTCAATACATGCGTAATCTGTTGAATCGCTTAAGCCGCTGAAATCCGAGTCTGGATCCGAGCTAATGTCGCTATAGCTTGCTGTTCTATCCGCCATGTTTGTTTGTATTGGCATCACTGTGTGACGTCACAGGAAAATGGACGGGTGTATATAACGATGGTTAAAATCAGGCACTTTGAAGCTTTTTTTAGGGATATTGCGTGATGGGTAAAATTTTGAAAAAAACGTTGAAAAATAAAATAAGCCACTGGGAACTGATTTTTAATGGTTTTAACCCTTCTGAAATTGTGATAATGTTCCCCTTTAAATAAAATAGTGAACATACGAGACAACTTGTCTTTTATTAGTAAGTAAGCAAACAAAGACTCCTAATTTAGTCTGCTGACATATGCAGTAAAAGATAGGCTCCAGCGACCCCAAAATGGACAAGCGGTAGAAAATGAATGGATGTAAATGGTAGAAAATGAATTATTAATCTACTTGTTCATTTACTGTTAATATCTGCTTACGGTACTTCCTCTTTTAACATGTTCTATCTACACTTCTGTTAAAATGTAATAATCACTTATTCTTCAGTTGTTTGGATACTTTACATTAGTTTTGGATGATACCACAAATTTGGGTATCAATCCGATACCAAGTAGTTACAGGATCATACATTGGTCATATTCAAAATCCTCATGTGTCCAGGGACATATTTCCTGACTTTATAAACATAATATAAATTTAAAAAAACCGAAAGAAGATGTTGTGATGCCAAAAAATATTGACGTCATCATAGTAGTTTTGACTCGATACGCTCCTGTACTTGGTATCATTACAGTGGATGTTTGGTGTAGATCCACCAATGGCGTTTGTTTACATTTTGACGCCGGTGAGCTACGGTGTGTAGTGAAGCATGTTTAGCTATTCCTCGTCCTGCACTGTTAATGATACTTGTAAGAAACTCACTTTATTTGTCGCCATGGAGGCGAGGATTAGTGATTTAGAAGTAGATAAAACGCTGCCGACTGCGGCTGGACTTTACTCGGGAGCTAGCTAGCCATGTCCTAAAGCACCTCTTTTGGTGGGCGTTTTAGTGTTATAGCTTCACCTTTATCATTAGTTTTTAAGCTAAAATGTGTCCGTTCTTCCTTTTCTGTCTACACACATTGTATGTTTGTAAATAAATAAACCAGCAATGACACGACGACGGGGGCGCGGGGTGGTGGGGGACCGGTACTTTTTAGAGGCGGTATAGTACCGAATATGATTCATTAGTATCGTGGTACTATACTAATACCGGTATACCGTACAACCCTATATCGTATGGTAATCAGCTGCTCGTTGCAAACACCCATGCCAATGTTGGCTTCCCCCGCTACTCCATAGTCTCCATTTTGCAGCAGCAATCTTTTTTCTCGATGCCCCCAGTCTCCTCTGGGATAAAATGCGTCCCTTTTACAGTGGCCACATATTGTGTGGCCACATATTCTGACTGATGCCGCGTGGTTTTGGAAGCTTCTTGGATAGCAAACCTCGCTAAATCCAGGAGAGTTGAGCCATCAGGCTGTAAAAGGGCAGCATACGTGTGCTGAATGTATGTGTGGCAATACTATGGGCGACATAAGCCACTGCTGGTCACTCATTGGTCGAGCAGAGCATCGTAACATTTGAGAAGGCACAACTAGAAATGACTGACACTTACCATCTTGCTGTTGCTTTGCAGGCTGCAGCATGGTAATCAATAGTCTCCACTTGGTTGGAAAAGTCAGTTTTCTCGTGGCCTCAAGTCTTCTTTTGGATAACCTGTTTATCCTTACTATGGCCAACATCCAAATGGCAGGAAGTGTATACGTAGACTAGACTTAGACTTAGACTTAGACTTCCTTTTATTGTCATTCAAATGTGAACTTTACAGTACAGATAAGAACAACATTTTGTTGCATTAGCTCATGGTAGTGCGGGATAAAAGAGCAATAAGATGCAGATATAAATAGATTACTGAACAGATAAAATATATGGCACTTTTGCATATGCATCCACGTCATACTTGCCAACCTTGAGACCTCCGATTTCGGGGGGTGGGGGGTAGGGGGGGTGGGGTTACGTGGTCGGGGATGGGGTGGGGGGCGTGGTTGGGGTGGGGGCGTGGTTAAGAGGGGAGGAGTATATTTACAGCTAGAATTCACCAAGTCAAGTATTTCCTATATATATATATACATATATATATATATATATATATATATATATATACAATATATATATATATATATATATATAAATAGAAGAAATACTTGAATGTCAGTGTTCATTTATTTACACATATACACACACATAACACTCATCTACTCATTGTTGAGTTAAGGGTTGAATTGTCCATCCTTGTTCTATTCTCTGTCACTAATGTTCTAACCATGCTGAACACCCTCTCTGATGATGCATTGCTGTGTGGCACGCACAAAAGTGCTTTCATCAAATGCACTAGAGTCTGGAATCTTCCATCTCTTCCTAGCATGGCCCAAAACCGGTCAATCTTTGCTTCCTGAGGAAGATCTTCACTGCCAAGCACTTGGTACTCCACTACTTCTTCCCGGAGGCTATCCAGGTCCAATTACAAGCGTATTTCTTCATCTTACTCATCGTCGGCGTCGCCATGGCTGTATCTTCCTCGTTCTTCTGCTTCGTCTCCTTGTTGTGTGCGCAGTTGTGCACTCTCTTAAAGTCGTAGATGTTATTGTCACATATGCATGTACAGTAGATGGCAGTATTGTCCTGTTTAAGAGTGTCCCAACATTGCTGTTTACGGCAGACAAACTGCTTTACGGTAGACTAAAACGTGACTGCTGTTGTTGTGTGTTGTTACCGCGCTGGGAGGACGTTAATGAAACTGCCTAACAATAAACCCACATAAGAAACCAAGAACTCTCCCTCGATCATTCTACAGTTATAAGGTGATTGGGCAGGCACGCTGTTTATATTGTGGAAAAAACGGACGTGAAAACAGGTCAGGTCCGCATGGAGCTAGAGGGGGCATGGCCTCCAGCTCCGCCTGAATTTCGGGAGAAAATTTGTCCCGGGAGGTTTTCGGGAGAGGCGCTGAATTTTGGGAATCTCTCAGAAAATCCGGGAGAGTTGGCAAGTATGATCCACGTTTATGGATGTATGTTATATTGTCTTTATATTCCAGCCAGTTAATCCATTTTTGGGGGCAATTGTGGGGATTATTTTGATGCGTTCAAGAGTCTTACGGCCTGAAGGAAGAAGCTGTTACAGAACCTGGAGGTACGGAACCTCTTTCTAGAGTCCAGCAGTGAAAACAGTCCTTGGTGGGTGTGGGAGGAGTCTCTGCAGATTTTCTGAGCCCTGGTCAGGCAGCGGCTTTTTGCGATCTCCTGCGATCTGCATGAGAGGAGAGCGTCTTTTTGAGAATAACATCTACAGTGAAACTAAATAGAGAAACAGAATCAAATATGAAGCCAGAAGTCAACACAAAATGCAATCCGAATGTGTTCCAAAAACAAGACCACAATACAAGACGCAGACATTTGTTTTTGTTTATTTCTAGGGCTTGCTGTGTGGATGCAGTAAAATGTGTGCCATCAGGCTCATGAGGACAGCTGGTTCTGTGGACAGGGACAGAGTCAGTGTGGATGAACGCACAGAATGCCTCATTAGCTCACGCTCATGTCTTTTGATGTGGAATGTCTGCGAGTTTTCATTGGGAAGTGGAGGAATTTAGTTGACATTTCAGCAGCCATTAGTCACATTTGCCACTGTTTAGAAAATGGTGATTACGTCTAATTGATTGCTCACTGTTCAAATGCAAGACAATGGTTTGAAAATGTCATTTTTCCCCAGCATATTAATTGACTTTCTTAAACTTGCTGACTTTGCCAAGATGTACCTAACAATGTATGAATCTGCAAAACTATCCATTTCATAAAATTAAAATGGGTTAGTCTGAGGGTAATGAGGGTAGTCCAACAAAAGGTAAGAACAGTTACGTCTCAGGCACAATATTGAAAAAATGTTTTTTATATGTATATATATATATATATATATATATATATATATATATATATATATATATATATATATATATATATATATGTCTTAATAAGGTTATCCAAAAAATAGTGCTCGATACCGTAGTAGAGCGCAATATATGTATGTGTGGGAAAGAAAATCACAAGACTATTTCATCTCTACAGGCCTGTTTCATGAGGGGGGGGTTCCCTCAATCATCAGGAGATTTTAATGGGAGCATTCACATACCATGGATTATATAGGGCACAGAGTGGGTGGGTACAGGCTGGTGTAGGGGCGTGGTGATTGGCTCATGTGTTACCTAGGAGGTGTTTCCGTCTGTGGCGGCATGCTGTTACAATTTCGCTGCGCTTGTTGAGGGATGACAGGTCTGGACGGTAAATAATAAACAGTTTTTCTTTCAAGCATAGGTTGCATCTTTTATTACCACTATTGTAAGGTGTGCTGGATGCAAGAATTTGCCATGTTATTGAATATTCAACATTATTGTCTTTGAGGTCCCAAATGTGTTTGCTGAGTTCTGTGGTATTCCGCAGGTTTTGGTTCCTGAAAGAAGCCTTGTGATTGTTCCATCTGGTTTTGAACTCTCCCTCAGTTAATCCTACATATGTGTTGGATGTGTTAATGTCCTTGCGTGTTACCTTAGATTGGTAGACAACTGATGTTTGTAAGCACCCCCCGTTGAGAGGGCAATCAGGTTTCTTTTGAAAGTTGCAACCTTTGTTGGTTTTGGAGTCGCTCTGTCCGGGGGCCGACGGCTCATTTGCAATTGTTTTGTTGTGGTTTGAGATGATTTGTCGTATATTGTTCATACAGCTGTAGCTCAATTTAATGTTGTTCTTGTTGAATACTTTTCTTAGGGTGTTGTCTTTGGGAAAGTGTTTGTCAATCAGATTGAGGAATTTGTGTCCAATGTTAGTTGAGACGTTTTTGCTGTATGGGGGGTTGTACCAGATGATGTCGTTTCGTTTTCTGTTCTTTTTCGGTTGGTTTCCTGGCGTGGGTTCATAGGTGAGGGTGAAATTGTATCCGCTTTCATCAAGGGCTTTTTGGTACGGGGGGGTTGCTTGGTCAAATTCAGCTTTGCTAGATGACAGCATCGATAGCCTTTTATTGATTCCGGTAGGTATTCTTTTCGTGGTGGTGGGTGGGTGGTTGCTGTCATGGTGCACGTATTGGAGTGTTGTGTTGGGTTTCGTGAATGGTTGGTAGCTGTTATTTCTCAGGTTGAAAGTGACGTCAAGGAAGTTGACGGTTTGCTTGTTGGCTTCAATCGTGATCCGTAGGCCGTTCTCTTTGAACATTTGGCATATGCGCTTCTTGGTATTCTCGCTGCTCCTTGGCGAGGCGCGACACACTGCCAGTCCGTCATCACGGTAAATACCAAGGTTCAGATTGAGGCTGGCGAGCTGGGAGAGGAGGAAACTCCCAACGAGTTCACACGTTTCTGCTCCGTCAAAACTTCCCATTGTGACGTCAAATGTTGCATTGTTCTTTTTTTGCCATGGTGTACTGTTGTGGATGAGAATGGAGTTTTTTGCGTGGATGATGATGTTTCTTTCGTTGCCTGTGATTGAGTCGTAGTCTGAGGCGAAGTCTAGTGCTTGAGTCAGTAGGTCTTGCGTGATGGAAGGGTAAAATTCTTCGATATCAAAGGATTAACTGAGGGAGAGTTCAAAACCAGATGGAACAATCACAAGGCTTCTATCAGGAACCAAAACCTGCGGAATACCACAGAACTCAGCAAACACATTTGGGACCTCAAAGACAATAATGTTGAATATTCAATAACATGGCAAATTCTTGCATCCAGCACACCTTACAATAGTGGTAATAAAAGATGCAACCTATGCTTGAAAGAAAAACTATTTATTATTTACCGTCCAGACCTGTCATCCCTCAACAAGCGCAGCGAAATTGTAACAGCATGCCGCCACAGACGGAAACACCTCCTAGGTAACACATGAGCCAATCACCACGCCCCTACACCAGCCTGTACCCACCCACTCTGTGCCCTATATAATCCATGGTATGTGAATGCTCCCATTAAAATCTCCTGATGATTGAGGGAACCCCCCCTCATGAAACAGGCCTGTAGAGATGAAATAGTCTTGTGATTTTTTTTCCCACACATACATATATATATATATATATATATATATATATATATATATATATATATATATATATATATATATATATATATATATATATATATATATATATATATATATATATATATATATATATATACAGTCGTGGTCAAAAGTTTACATACACTTGTAACGAACATAATGTCATGGCTGTCTTGAGTTTCCAATAATTTATACAACTCTTATTTTTTTGTGATAAATGATAAATGGGTTATATTTGTATAGCGCTTTTCTACCTTCAAGGTACTCAAAGCGCTTTGACACTATTTCCACATTCACCCATTCACACACACATTCACACACTGATGGCGGGACTTGCCATGCAAGGCGCTAACCACGATCCATCAGGGGCAAGGGTGAAGTGTCTTGCTCAAGGACACAATGGACGTGGCGAGGTTGGTAGAAGGTGGGGATCGAATCAGGAACCCTCAGGTTGCTGGCACGGCCACTCTCCCAACTGTGCCAAGCTGTTGACAGAGTGATTGGAGCACATACTTGTTGGTCACAAAAAACTTCCATGAAGTTTGGTTCTTTTATGAATTTATTATGGGTCTACTGAAAATGTGAGCAAATCTTCTGGGTCAAAAGTATACATACAGCAATGTTAATATTTGCTTACATGTCTCTTGGCAAGTTTCACTGCAATAAGGCGCTTTTGGTAGCCATCCACAAGCTTCTGGCAAGCTTCTGGTTGAATTTTTGACCACTCCTCTTGACAACATTGGTGCAGTTCAGCTAAATTTGTTGGTTTTCTGACATGGACTTGTTTCTTCAGCATTGTCCACACGTTTAAGTCAGGACTTTGGGAAGGCCATTCCTTTACCACTTTTGACGTGTGTTTGGTGTCATTGTCCTGTTGGAACACCTAACTGCGCCCAAGACCCAACCTCCGGGCTGATGATTTTAGGTTGTCCTGAAGAATTTGAAGGTAATCCTCCTTTTTCATTGTCCCATTTACTCTCTGTAAAGTACCAGTTCCATTGGCAGCAAAAGAAGCCCAGAGCATAATACTACCACCACCATGTTTGATGGTAGGGATGGTGTTCCTGGGATTAAAGGCCTCACCTTTCCTCCTCCAAACATATTGCTGGGTATTGTGGCCAAACAGCAAAATTTTAGTTTCATCCGACCACAGAACTTTCCTCCGGACGGTCTTATCTTTGTCCATGTGATGTCAGATTAGGGCTGGGCGATATGGCCTTGTTTTAATATCGCGATACTTTAAGGCCATATCGCGATACACGATATATATCTCGATATTTTGCCTTAGCCTTGAATGAACACTTGATGCATATAATCACAGCAGTATGATGATTCTATGTGTCTACATTAAAACATTCTTCTTCATACTGCATTAATATATGCTACTTTTAAACTTTCATGCAGAGAAGGGAATCACAAATAAAAAAATCAATTTTTTTTTCATATGGTGTTGATCTGGAAATGTTTGCCTCGGCATTTTGATGGTGTGGACGTGTGGCACCGAACGGAGATATTGACGTGCGGAGTAAGCCCTCTATCTTGTCTAGCGGGTGACTTTTCAAATGATGCTACATATGAGCAGTGTAGCCGAGTGTCCTGGGTTCGCCTATACAGTGTACTTATCTAATAAAATAATAAACGGGAGACATTAGAGCAGGTACGGTAGCCACCGCTTCTTTAATGTCAACATCACACACCTCCTTCCACAACCACACACACCCTATGTCACAGCCCTACGGCAACTCTGGAGGGACAAAACTCCTCCTCCTTACCTAACACACTCCGGTAACTTGGGACACCCTGAACTGTTTGTTACAGCAGTAATGCTACTTTTTATAGCAACGCTTTTGCCCCACACTTGACAAATTACTGTTGTCTGTTCGACATAGGGATGTCCCGATCCGATATTTGGATCGGATCGGCTGCCGATATTTGCCAAAAATTGTGTATCGGCAAGGCATGGGAAAATGCCGATCCAGATCCAGTTTAAAAAAAAACTCCCGTCCGTGTTTTCCAATGCACCTATTTAAATAATACATTCCACTTTTCTGCTGCTCCGTAATTTCCGTTCCGCATTTTCCAGCACACCTTCAACACATCCACAATTCTCACGCAGTTGCTTTTAGCTGCTGGCATTACACGACAGCACCTTCTTACACACGAAATGCAAATGGGTGCATTTCTACCCTATATTTTAACTTTAGATTTCAGGCGCCCCCTCCACACCCTGGATTATAAATAATGTAAATAATTCAATGTGATTATCTTGTGTGATGACTGTATTATGATGATAGTATATATCTGATAGTATATATCTGTATCATGAATCAATTTAAGTGGACCCCGACTTAAACAAGTTGAAAAACTTATTCGGGTGTTACCATTTAGTGGTCAATTGTACGGAATATGTACTTCACTGTGCAACCTACTAATAAAAGTCTCAATCAATCAATCAAAACACCTAGAATCATCATACTGCTGTGATTATATGCATCAAGTGTTCATTCAAGGCTAAGGCAAAATATCGAGATATGTATTGTGTATCGCAATATGGCCTTAAAATATCGCAATATTAAAAGAAGGCCATATCGCCCAGCCCTAGTTCAATGATGCCATTTCTGTTTGTCATGTATAATTTTGTCTATTTTGTGTTTATCCTTGAATAAACAGGTCAGTTTCTTGTTACCAACCATTGTGTATTATTCAAACTCCCCTAATTCAGCTGGCTAGTTGTTATCAAGAGTACTAAAACCCTTTTCAACATGATTCTGACAACTAAGTAGGCTAAATAACTTTAAACTTTAATACATGCTCGGATAGGCCAGTATCGGTCAGTATCGGTATCGGTCAGTATCGGTATCGGATCGGAAATGCAAAAACAATATCGGTATCGGATCGGAAGTGCAAAAACCTGGATCGGGACATCCCTAGTTCGACATATTCCCACTTGAAGCCAAACCACCGCCAGACGATAGACCCCCTGCTGTTTTTCTTAGGAATTAATTATTCCTCCATTTGTTACCAGATTCGCACCTTCTTTCTCTTGTATTAGCGCTCGCACCACTCCGCTAGCCCCACAGCTAACGTTACCCATGCTGCTACCTCTCTGCTCGGGAGGGCGTATACGTATGTGACGTATGACGTGACAGTATGTGACGTGTGTAAGAAGGTGCGCTTGCTGTCTGTGAGAAGGACAGACAAGACAGAGTGAGAAGAGTGTAATGTCCGCAGCTAAAAGCAACTGCGTGAGAATGTATACTCGATATCATGATATAGTCATTTTCTATATCGCACAGAGACAAGCCCGCGATATATCGCGTATATCGCCCAGCCCTATGTCAGATGAAACAAAAATTGAGCTGTTTGGCCACAATACCCAGCAATATGTTTGTATATACTGTATATGTATTCGGATGATCTTTTATCTGCTTGCTTATATTGTCCTGGGACCTGACTACATGGTTCGTTCTATCATGTGCAGGGCCTTGCAATGTGACTTGTGCACACGTACATCTTGATGATGCTCAAACGATATATTCTGCAGCCCTGTTTGTCCAATTCTTATTTGCCGAGAAGTTTGAATTTAGCTTGGTAAATGTCAAGACATTTAGAAAATCGCTCGATACAGATTTACTTAGTGATTGAAAACGAATAAGTACAGTTGATGTGACATTTTAAAATGGCATTTAATACAAAATCACTGGCATTGCAACTGGCGTGGAGTCAGATGTTGGCTATTTCATATAAAAGGTTTTTTTTACTTTTTTTCAGTCCCACTCTGTCAGAATATCTACTGTAGATATGAAAACCGACAAAGCTTTATTCAGCCTTAAGGCACCTGCACACATCTAAAAAGTACAGATAGCAACTCTATATGCAAAAAACATTTGACCATGATGATCTTGCTTTCCAAACCTATCCAGGGAGACCTCAAATGCCCTTTCTTCTCTCTACAATATCAAGCCTTCTTATTTTGTGCTTGGATGCCCTCATTCCCATGGCAATCACACATCATATACAATTTCCTGTTGTGGCGGAAATGCTGGTAAATCATTTATCACACAGTGCAAAAAAAGAACTCGTATTTTTTGGCTGTGGGGATTAAAACCTGCATTGGATATGAGAAAACATTTGCAGTGATATCTCGGGTTGTGTATGATGAATGAATGCGATATTTGCACACACGTCTACAGCACTCTGAAGAACTAAGTTATTGGGCCAGTGCCATACATGAAATCATACATATAATAAAGAACAGAAAATTATAATTTTTTTAAGGAAGCACCATCATTGCTGTTAAGAACTTCCCTCCACTAAAAATCGATTTCTTATCATAGCCACAGTTATAAGGCTAGATTGATTGATTGAGACTTTTATTAGTAGGTTGCATAGTGAAGTACATATTCCGTACAATTGACCACTAAATGGTAACACCCGAATACGTTTTTCAACTTGTTTAAGTCGGGGTCCACTTAAATTGATTCATGATACAGATATATACTATCATATATACTATCATCATAATACAGTCATCACACAAGATAATCATCAGGGTGTATGCATTGAATTATTTACAATTCGGGGTGTGTGTGTGTGTGTGTGGGGGGGGGGGGGTTAGGTTTGGTTGTTATCATCAGTCATCAACAATTGAGAACAGAGAAATGGATATTGAAACAGTGTAGGTCTGACTTGGTAGGATATGTACAGCAAGTAGTGGACATAGAGAGAGAGTGACAGATCAGAAGGCATAAGAAAAGTATCTACATTTGATTGTTTACATTTGATTATTAAAGGGGAACATTATCACAATTTCAGAAAGGTTAAAACCATTAAAAATCAGTTCCCAGTGGCTTATTTTATTTTTCGAAGTTTTTTTCAAAATTTTACCCATCGCGCAATACCCCTAAAAAAATCTTCTAAATGCCTGATTTTAACCATCGTTATATACACCCGTCCATTTTCCTGTGATGTCACACAGTGATGCCAATACAAACAAACATGGCGCATAAAACAGCAAGGTATAGCGACATTAGCTCGGATTCAGACTTGGATTTCAGCGGCTTAAGCGATTCAACAGATTACGCATGTATTGAAACGGATGGTTGTAGTGTGGAGGCAGGTAGCGAAAACGAAATTGAAGAAGAAACTGAAGCTATTGAGCCATATCGGTTTGAACCGTATGCAAGCGAAACCGACGAAAACGACACAACAGCCAGCGACACGGGAGAAAGCGAGGACGAATTTGGCGATCGCCTTCTAACCAACGATTGGTATGTGTTTGTTTGGCATTAAAGGAAACTAACAACTATGAACTAGGTTTACAGCATATGAAATACATTTGGCAACAACATGCACTTTGAGAGTGCAGACAGCCCATTTCAGGCGCGCTAAGAACATATATTTTTCCACGATTTCAGCACTCAGGTTAACCATACCTAAATAGACACAAAATGGTCTTTTTTCTGCAACATCAAGGTATATATTGACGCTTACATAGGTCTGGTGATAATGTTCCCCTTTAACAATCCGGAGAGGGTGTTAGTTTAGGGTTGAAGTTTCCTGGGGGTGTACTTTTATTGCGGTTTTGAAGGAGGATAGAGATGCCCTTTCTTTTATACCTGTTGGGAGCGCATTCCACATTGATGTGGCATAGAAAGAGAACGAGTTAAGACCTTTGTTAGATCGGAATCTGGGTTTAACGTGGTTAGTGGAGCTCCCCCTGGTGTTGTGGTTATGGTGGTCGTTAAGGAAGTAGTTTGACATGTACTTCGGTATCAGGGAGGTGTAGCGGATTTTATAGACTAGGCTCAGTGCAAGTTGTTTTACTCTGTTCTCCACCCTGAGCCAGCCCACTTTGGAGAAGTGGGTAGGAGTGAGGTGGGATCTGGGGTGGAGGTCTAGAAGTAATCTGACTAGCTTGTTCTGGGATGTTTGGAGTTTCGAGTTGAGGGTTTTGGAGGTGCTAGGCTACCAGGAGGTGCATGCGTAATCGAAAAAGGGTTGAACGAGAGTTCCCGCTAGAATCCTCATGGTGCTTTTGTTGACCAGAGAGGAGATTCTATAGAGAAATCTTGATGTGCTTAATGAAAGGTGACTGAGGTGTTGTGAAACAAACAAAATATTTTCCTTAAATTTTTCTATCCTTCTATTAATGTGGAACAGTTTTGTTAATAAATGAGTGAAATTGACATTTTGAGGGTGCGTGTATTTATATCACATTATGCAGTTTACAAGCACAAACACGGTGTGAATCAATCCGTGCTGTTCCATGTCATTGAGTGCTGTAAGTAAGAAAAAGAACAATACATTAGAAAAACAACACAAATGGAGACACTTTTGCAAACACCAATGACATTGAATAGTCTACAGAAACACTGCTTTATTTTCTATGCCCCATTCAGTTCATGATAACTGCTGGTTCAATGTTAGGCTTAGGTTTTAGCAGATTTTCTGTATTTTTCCATGCACAGACAGCATTTGGTGATCTCAAACAACAAGGCACACCGGTTTTCGCCTTTTGAAGGGTATTGGAACAACTGGAAAACTGATCTTGAAAGTCCTTAAAGGGGAACATTATCACCAGACCTATGTAAGCGTCAATATATACCTTGATGTTGCAGAAAAAAGACCATATATTTTTTTAACCGATCTCCGAACTCTAAATGGGTGAATTTTGGCGAATTAAACGCCTTTCTAATATTCGCTCTCGGAGCGATGACGTCACGTTGTGACGTCACATCGGGAAGCAATCCGCCATTTTCTCAAACACCGAGTCAAACCAGCTCTGTTATTTTCCGTTTTTTCGACTGTTTTCCGTACCTTGGAGACATCATGCCTCGTCGGTGTGTTGTCGGAGGGTGTAACAACACGAACAGGGACGGATTCAAGTTGCACCAGTGGCCCAAAGATGCGAAAGTGGTAAGAAATTGGACGTTTGTTCCGCACACTTTACCGACGAAAGCTATGCTACGACAGAGATGGCAAGAATGTGTGGATATCCTGCAACACTCAAAGCAGATGCATTTCCAACGATAAAGTCAAAGAAATCTGCCGCCAGACCCCCATTGAATCTGCCGGAGTGTGTGAGCAATTCAGGGACAAAGGCCCTCGGTAGCACGGCAAGCAATGGCGGTAGTTTGTTCCCGCAGACAAGCGAGCTAAACCCCCTGGATGTCTTGGCTTACACCGTCCCTTATGCCACAGAAGATGATCAAGAGAAGAATATCGACCCTAGCTTCCCTGGCCTGCTGACATCAACTCCAAAACTGGACAGATCAGCTTTCAGGAAAAGAGCGCGGATGAGGGTATGTCTCCAGAATATATTAATTGATGAAAATTGGGCTGTCTGCATCAAAGTGCATGTTGTTGCCAAATGTATTTCATATGCTGTAAACCTAGTTCATAGTTGTTAGTTTCCTTTAATGCCAAACAAACACATACCAATCGTTGGTTAGAAGGCGATCGCCGAATTCGTCCTCGCTTTCTCCCGTGTCGCTGGCTGTCGTGTCGTTTTCGTCGGTTTCGCTTGCATACGGTTCAAACCGATATGGCTCAATAGCTTCAGTTTCTTCTTCAATTTCGTTTTCGCTACCTGCCTCCACACTACAACCATCCGTTTCAATACATGCGTAATCTGTTGAATCGCTTAAACCGCTGAAATCCGAGTCTGAATCCGAGCTAATGTCGCTATAGCTTGCTGTTCTTTCCGCCATGTTTGTTTGTGTTGGCTTCACTATGTGACGTCACAGGAAAATGGACGGGTGTTTATAACGATGGTTAAAATCAGGCACTTTGAAGCTTTTTTTTAGGGATATTGCGTGATGGGTAAAATTTTAAAAAAAACTTAAAATATAATAAGCCACTGGGAACTGATTTTTAATGGTTTTAACCATTCTGAAATTGTGATAATGTTCCCCTTTAAAAGGTACTTGAATTTGGCCATGGAAAAGGTGTACGAACCCTGTATGACATAAATGCCATTTCTTGTTTTCCCCTTAACCTTCTAAACATTTAAGAGTGAATAAAGACACCAGTGGCTGGGACCACATACGCAACAACACTCTCATTTTAAAACCTTGGTATGTCACACACATCATGTTACCCGCATGCCAACACGGGCTGCTCTTGGTTTGTCATTTTAAATGGCCAAAAGGCCACTGGCTCTGAATGTTTTACCCATGACTCATATGCAACACAAAAAGTTTCAACTGGTGTGTTCATGTTGAAGTTGAAGTCATGGTATGCTTGTAATGTGTAATGTCTTGTGATTTAGGTATTCTTTTGTATCTTGTATCTGTCTTAGGACAACGGATGAAATTTAGCTATTGTGCTAAATCCGGCATATATACATTGTTGCTCTATGTTGATGAATATGCATTGTCCTAATTCAAATAAATAAATAAAAAAGTTAAACTTGCTGCAGATTATTTTGCAGATTTCAATTCAATTTCAATTCATTTGGGACGGCGTGGCACAGTTGGGAGAGTGGCCGTGCCAGCAACCTGAGGGTTCCTGGTTCGATCCCCAGCTTCTACCAACCTAGTCACGTCCGTTGTGTCCTTGAGCAAGACACTTCACCCTTGCTCCTGATGGGTCGTGGTTAGGGCCTTGCATGGCAGCTCCCGCCATCAGTAATGTATATATGTGTGTGTGAATGGGTGAATGTGGAAATAGTGTCAAAGTGCTTTGAGTACCTTGAAGGTAGAAAAGCGCTATACAAGTATAACCCATTTACCATTTGAAACATGTTAAAATTCACACGCACAATTTTTTGCTCAAATGATTAAATGTCCAAAAGGAGTGCGGAGAAGCAGCGCTTGTCTGGTCCCACCTCTGTGCCATGAGGTGCATTTTAAAGCGAACCCCGCACGAGCAAGCACTTGGCGACCGAGGCAAGGAATAAACTCCCCTTAGGGAAGAAACCTCAGGCAGAACACTAGCTCTGTGGGGTTAAAGTACCGTATTTTCCGGACCATAGGGCGCACCGGATTATAAGGCGCACTGCCAATGAGCGGGTCTATTCAGGTCTATTTTCATTTTAATTTAAAACATTTCCTTGTGGCCTACATAACATGTAATGGTGGTTCTTTGGTCAAAATGTTGCATAGATGATGTTTTACAGACCATCTTAAAGTCGCTTTCTGACAGTCGCAGCAGGATGCGCGGTTTTGTGGGTGGTCTTTTTTACGTGGCTCACCTTCGACAGCGTCTTCTCCCCGTCATCTTTGTTGTAGCGGTGTAGCGTGCAAGGACGGGAGTGGAAGAAGTGTCAAAATATGGAGCTACCGTATTTTTCGGACTATAAGTCGTAGTTTTTTTTCATAGTTTGGCCAGGGGTGCGACTTATACTCAGGAGCGACTTATGTGTGAAATTATTAACACATTACCGTAAAATATCAAATAATATTATTTAGCTCATTCACGTAAGAGACTAGACGTATAATATTTTATCGGATTTAGCGATTAGGAGTGACAGATTGTTTGGTAAACGTATAGCATGTTCTATATGTTATAGTTATTTGAATGACTCTTACCATAATATGTTACGTTAACATACCAGGCACGTTGTTAGTTGGTTATTTATGCCTCATATAACGTACACTTATTCAGCCTGTTGTTCACTATTCTTTATTTATTTTAAATTGCCTTTCAAATGTCTATTCTTGGTCTTGGGTTTTATCAAATAAATTTCCTCAAAAAATGCGACTTATGTTTTTTTCCTTCTTTATTATGCATTTTCGGCCGGTGCGACTTATACTCCGGAGCGACTTATAGGCCGAAAAATACGGTAACTGTTTTAATGACATTCAGACTTTACTTCAATCAATAACGGAGCAGCATCTCCTCATCCGTGGCTCACTAGTGCAACAACAACGCCGGAAATGTGTCCCGTGAAAAACTGTCCGACCGGAACTCTCTAATAACTAAAGGGTGAATAATGTAAACTCACTACACCGGTAGTTTTTAGCGCTTTAACAGTGAGTCTACTGACATATAAGTAAGAACTTTACGCTACTTTATATTAGAAATGGCAAGAGCAGATGGTGAGTGCCCCATAACAAGAAGGTAGAGAAAAAGAATAAACTTATCAAATACACATCAGCATGTACCAGTTTCAGTTCTCAAATACGAATTTAGCCTAAAATTGTGAAACAAAACACCAGATAATATGTCTGCTAATGGGTGCCATTTTGCGGTCCTTATACACACACCATAGTAATACTTGTATCCCTGACTACGGTTGCCGTAATGGGCCGACAATCCATCAAGCGGTGCGGCTTCAAAGTCATACTTAAAACATTTTGACAGATTTTTGAGTGCCGTGTGTAATGTTCTTTATTTTTAATGGAACATTTAAAGTTTTGGTGTTGTTTACTGCCGTCATATTGCAGTCTACACGTATCTCTTATGTGTGACTACCATCTACTGGTCACACTTATCATTACACCATGTACCAAATAAAATTGCTTTGAGGTCGGTAAGCACAACCAGAATTAATCCGTACATTAGGCGCACCGGGTTCTAAGGCGCACTGTCGAGTTTTGAGAAAATGAAAGGATTTTAAGTGAGCCTTATAGCCCGAAAAATACAGTACAAAAGGAGTAGGATGAGGTGGATCCTATTTGACCCCCCCTCCTGTCCCATAATGAGTGTTTGACAGTAGTATCATACACTTTACTTCATTTATTCTTCTTTATAGGTATAGGTTAGTCTGCTTGTTTTTTTAATCTGTGTCAGCAAATTTACAGTATATCAGTGCTATTCAACTGGTGGCCCCGCGGGCCAACATTGCCCAGAAGTCAGCTAAAATATTTTTGATGCAAATTCCAAAAAACACTTAAGTGCTCCTGTTGTATGGAGGAACTTGGACCACTTTAAACACATGGACAAATCCTTGTATTGACATTTCAACCTTACTAGCAAACATTGCACACAGGTGTCCAAACTTGTGATATTTACATAACTGAGTTGTTTCTGAAGGCACCGTTAAGTCGTCTCCTTTTTGGCAGTTACACCATTTTTTTGGAATTTGATTTATGTAACTAAAGGTTAGAATATACTCTCATGTCACGTACATTGCGACACCTCTTGTTTGGTTTATAGCTCTCCCGTAGGGGGTGGTGCCAGACTCTTCCAAAAACGCTAATGGGCAGTGTTTACACAAGGAGCAACCACAGTTGTCGTTGACTAGATATTTACCTTCTTGTAAAGAGTGATAACCACAATGTTGACATCTTTGTCTACACTGGAACTAATCATTCAGAATCATCAGTTTACTTTTATTGGACATTTTACTTATAAACCAGAGGAAAATACCTCCGTGAAGATGGACTGTGCCACTTCTGAAAACCCGGGTCGCGGCAGAGGGCACTATTATTTGCAACAATTTTTGGTCGTTTGGGACATGGGACCTGAGAGAGCTATCATGTAATTGTAAATGAACAAAACTGTCAATCAATCAATGTTTACTTATATAGCCCTGAATCACGAGTGTCTCAAAGGGCTGCACAAGCCACAACGACATCCTCGGCTCAGATCCCACATCAGGGCAAGAAAAAACTCAACCCAATGGGATAACAATGACAAACCTTGGAGGGAAGCGCAGATGTGGGGGGACCCCCCTGGGCGACTGGTGCAATGGACGTCGAGTGGATCTAGCATAATATTGTGAGAGTCTAGTCCATAGTGGATCTAACATAATAGTGTGAGAGTCCAGTCCATAGTGGATCTAACATAATATTGAGAGTCCAGTCCATAGTGGGGCCAGCAGGAGACTATCCCGAGCGTAGACAGGTCAGCAGCGCAGAGACGTCCCCAACCGATGCACAGACGAGTGGTCCACCCTGGGCCCCGACCCTGGACAGAAAAGCGCTTCCTCCGTGGCCACCGAACATGTGCCCCCCCCCCCCCCCCCACCCCCACCCCTACGAAGGAAAGAGGGGCAGAGCAGAAAAGAAACGGCAGATCAACTGGTCTAAAAGGGGGGTCTATTTAAAGGCTAGAGTATACAAATGAGTTTTAAGATGGGACTTAAATGCTTCTACTGAGGTAGCATCTCTAACTGTTACCGGGAGGACATTCCAGAGTACTGGAGCCCGAATTGAAAACGCTCTATAGCCCGCAGACTTATTTTGGGCTCTGGGAATCACTAATAAGCCGGAGTTCTTTGAACGCAGATTTCTTGCCGGGACATATGGTACAATACAATCAGCAAGATAGGACCGTGTAGTATTTTATACGTTAGACCGTGTAGTATTTTATACGTAAGTAGTAAAACCTTAAAGTCACATCTTAAGGTCTCAGGAAGCCAGTGCAGGTGAGCCAGTATAGGCGTAATATGATCAAACTTTCTTGTTCTTGTCAAAAGTCTAGCAGACACATTTTGTACCAATTGTAATCTTTTAATGCTAGACATAGGGAGACCCGAAAATAATACGTTACAGTAATCGAGACGAGACGTAACGAACGCATGAATAATGATCTCAGCGTAGTTAGTGGACAAAATGGAACGAATTTTACGATATCACAGCGATGAAAGAAGGCCGTTTTAGTAACACTCTTAAAGGCCTACTGAAATGACATTTTTTTTATTTAAACGGGGATAGCAGATCCATTCTATGTGTCATACTTGATCATTTCGCGATATTGCCATATTTTTGCTGAAAGGATTTAGTATAGAACAACGACGATAAAGTTCGCAACTTTTTGTCGCTGATAAAAAAAGGCTTTGCCTGTACCGGAAGTAGCGTGACGTCACAAGTTGAAAGTCTCCTCACATTTCCCCATTGTTTACACTAGCAGCGAGAGCGATTGGGACCGAGAAAGCGACGATTACCCCATTAATTTGAGCCAGGATGAAAGATTCGTGGATGAGGAACGTTAGAGTGAAGTATTAGAGTGCAGTTTGCTCTGACCGTAACTTAGGTACAAGGGCTCATTGGATTCCACACTCTCTCCTTTTTCTATTGTGGATCACAGATTTGTATTTTAAACCACCTCGGATACCATATCCTCTTGAAAATGAGTGTCGAGAACGCGAAAGGGACATTCACAGTGACTTTTATCTCCACGACAATACATCGGTTAAGCACTTTAGCTACGGAGCTAACGTGATAGCATCGGGCTTAACTGCAGATAGAAACAAAAGAAATAAACCCCTGACTGGAAGGATAGACAGAAAATCAACAATACTATTAAACCATGGACCTGTAACTACACGGTTAATGCTTTCCAGCCTGGCGAAGCTTAACAATGCTGTTGCTAACGACGCCATTGAATCTAACTTAGCTACGGACCTCGACAGAGCTATGATAAAAACATTAGCTCTCCACCTACGCCAACCCTCATCTGCTCATCAACACCGAAGCTCACCTGCGTTCCAGCGATCCACGGAGCGACGAAGGACTTCACCCGATCATCGATGCGGTCGGCGGCTAGCGTCGGATAGCACGTCTGCTATCCAAGTCAAAGTCCTCCTGGTTTCGTTGCTGTAGCCAGACGCTAATACACCGATCACATCTACAGCTTTCTTCTTTGCAGTCTCCATTGTTCATTAAACAAATTGCAAAAGATTCACCAACACAGATGTCCAGAATACTGTGGAATTTTGCGATGAAAACTGAGCTTTTTGTATTTGATACAATGGCGTCCCAATACTTCCGTTTCAACCATCGACGTCACGCGCATACGTCATCATACCTAGACGTTTTCAACCGGAAGTTTCGCAGGAAATTTAAAATTGCACTTTATAAGTTAACCCGGCCATATTGGCATGTGTTGCAATGTTAAGATTTCATCATTGATATATAAACTATCAGACTGCGTGGTCGGTAGTAGTGAGTTTCAGTAGGCCTTTAATGTGTGACTCAAACGAGAGTTGGGTCGAAGATAATACCCAGATTCTTTACCGAGTCGCCTTGTGTAATTGTTTGGTTGTCAAATGTTAAGGTGGTATTATAAAATAGGTGTCGGTGTCCGTAAACTAACTTTTATAAGTTAACGTCATGATTGACGGAGAATGAAGGAGAATATCTGATTTATTTCCTGGGTCAGATATGAAAAATTCGGAAATGCACTGTTCACAAAGACATGAAAAAATCCAATACAGGTCGCACATGGGCAAACAATCGGAATTGACCTGCCGTGTAAACAAGACCTTAGTCAGTACTCATCTTCTATTCATCATTGTCTTGTATCTTCAATCACCTGGCTTTATGTTATTATTTAATCTCCAAATGTCCTCCTCCGCACATCAATGATCTGAGTCCGGGAAAGCATTACAGTGTTCAATGGATTCTTCTAATGACATAAGACAGAATGAAGTGCATCACTATAACTCAAATTCGGATTCTATTTAAGGGATTTACATCCAGTAAGCATAATTTACGTAGTCTGTCAAAGCGCATTAGTGTTGTTTGCATGTGCGAGAAAGCTGGTGTACCCTGTCACATCATTGAAAGCTTTTATTGGGGAAATATGTGTGAATAATCAATGTCTGCACCTATTAATGGCTGTTTTTTTTACTTTTGCGTGCACAACGTAAATACAGAGTTATGTTTGCCTACGGCTTGACCCTTTGTCATTTTGAAGTAAACATCAATGCAACTCAATGAATGTGTGTAGAATTACTGCAGTGCACCTCAGTGCAAGCTCTCAAGGATGTTTTTGTGTGTATGCGCTACGGTTGTTAAGCAGAGGTGGCCTTGTTGAACAAGTCATACCCATTGTACACAGAACAGTTTCTACTATATGTTCTACCTTGCCTAATGAGGCTCTACGTTGGCCTGCCTGGCTAATGATGGACAGGAATGACAGTTTTTTTTTTTTGACTGCTTCTGCTCTGAAAAAGACACATTCTTCTGCTTGCTGACGGGTGTGTCCACAAAAAGCCAAGGGTATTCAGCTGTTAAGAGCACTAAAATGTCAAACCTGTTGACCTTAGCTAATCACGGTGAAGCGTTTTACCAATTATGCAGTATGCTGACAGAGCATATGTTTCCCCCTATCACAGAACTATGATATCTATAGGGCTGTACTATACAGTATGTATTACTCAGGCTACAGCATATACTGGTCCGGATTCTTTCATTAGCCCGGAGCTATTATGCCAAACAAGGCTACTTGTTGGTGCTTTTCCCCCTTTGTTTTAAATCTAATACAGTGAGTGGTTGTGCTTACCGACCTTAAAACTATTTTATTTGGTACATGATGTAATGATAAGTGTGACCAGTAGATGGCAGTCACACATAAGAGATATGTGTAAACTACATGGTGACGCCAGTAAACAACACCAAAACTTTAAAGGGGAACATTATCACCAGACCTATGTAAGCGTCAATATATACCTTGATGTTGCAGAAAAAAGACCATATATTTTTTTAACCGATTTCAAAACTCTAAATGGGTGAATTTTGGCGAATTAAACGCCTTTCTATTATTCGCTCTCAGAGCGATGACGTCACGTTGTGACGTCACATCGGGAAGCAATCCGCCATTTTCTCAAACACATTACAAACACAGAGTCAAATCAGCTCTGTTATTTTCCGTTTTTTCGACTGTTTTCCGTACCTTGGAGACATCATGCCTCGTCGGTGTGTTGCCGGAGGGTGTAACAACACGAACAGGGACGGATTCAAGTTGCACCAGTGGCCCAAAGATGCGAAAGTGGCAAGAAATTGGACGTTTGTTCCGCACACTTTACCGACGAAAGCTATGCTACGACAGAGATGGCAAGAATGTGTGGATATCCTGCGACACTCAAAGCAGATGCATTTCCAACGATAAAGTCAAAGAAATCTGCCGCCAGACCCCCAGGAAAAGAGAGCGGATGAGGGTATGTCAACAGAATATATTAATTGATGAAAACTGGGCTGTCTGCACTCTCAAAGTGCATGTTGTTGCCAAATGTATTTCATATGCTGTAAACCTAGTTCATAGTTGTTAGTTTCCTTTAATGCCAAACAAACACATACCAATCGTTGGTTAGAAGGCGATCACCGAATTCGTCCTCGCTTTCTCCCGTGTCGCTGGCTGTCGTGTCGGTTTCGCTTGCATACGGTTCAAACCGATATGGCTCAATAGCTTCAGTTTCTTCTTCAATTTCGTTTTCGCTACCTGCCTCCACACTACAACCATCCGTTTCAATACATGCGTAATCTGTTGAATCGCTTAAGCCGCTGAAATCCGAGTCTGAATCCGAGCTAATGTCGCTATACCTTGCTGTTCTATGCACCATGTTTGTTTGTATTTGCATCACTGTGTGACGTCACAGGAAAATGGACGGGTGTGTATATAACGATGGTTAAAATCAGACACTTTGAAGCTTTTTTAGGGATATTGCGTGATGGGTAAAATTTTGAAAAAAACTTCGAAAAATAAAATAAGCCACTGGGAACTGATTTTTAATGGTTTTAAGCCTTCTGAAATTGTGATAATGTTCCCCTTTAAATGTTCCATTGAGAATATAGAACATTACACACGTGCTAATGGGTGCCATTTTGCAGTCCTTATACACACACCATAGTAATACTTGTATCCCTTACTACGGTGGCCGTAATGGGCCGACAATCCATCAAGCGGTGTGGCTTCAAAGTCATACTAAAACATTTTGACAGATTTTTGAGTGCTGTGTGTAATGTTCTTTATTTTAAATGGAACATTTAAAGTGCTGGCGTCATATTGCAGTCTACACGTATCGCTTATGTGTGACTACCATCTACTGGTCACACGTATCATTACACCATGTACTAAATAAAATTGCTTTGAGGTCGGTAAGCACAACCAGAATTCATCCGCACATTAGGCGCACCGGGTTCTAAGGGGCACTGTTGTTTTTTGAGAAAATAAAAGGATTTTAAGTGCGCCTTATAGCCCGAAAAATTCAGTACAAAAGGAGTAGAATGAGGCGAATCCTATTTGACCCCCCCTCTTGTCCCATAATTAGTGTTTGACAGTAATATCATACACTTTACTTAATTTGTTCTTCTTTATAGGTATAGGTTAGTCTGCTTGTTTTTTTTTAATCTGTGTAAGCAAATTTACAGTACATCAGTGCATCTACTGGTCACACTTATCATTACACCATGTACCAAATAAAATTGCTTTGAAGTCGGTAAGCACAACCAAAGTTATTCCGTACATAAGGCCCACCGGGTTATGTCAAAATTTGAGAAAATTAAATAATTTTAAGTGCGGTACTTAGAAAAGCACTCAGAGAGTTCCGACCTCTCCTAATCACTTGTTACTTATCCCATTTCTGATATTTCCTACAAGTTTCAGCAAAATACTCACATATTTTTTTTGTTACCTGACAGACAGGCAGCTAGAAGGCAGACTCCAGTTATGGACGATAAAGTATATCTCGATATATTTTTTACTTAAACTCGATATTCGATATATATCTCGATATAATTTCTGGTGAAAGTATACATATAAAGATATTCATTTTTGAGCAAGATTCACTGAAATTGAAGTGAATGACAACTGTACTGTAAAGAGTCAGTGGCACTTTTATTAACCCACTTAGTCAAAATGTGTATTAATAGCACAGAAAAAAAACTGTTTAAGTCGCACAGAATTACACAACATAAATAAAATAGAACAATATTTTTTATACGTAAAATAAATAACATAGCTGTTTAAATAATACATTTTTGGCAGCATTTTCTTGGCAACTGGAGAACAGTTTTGATTAGGGATGTCCGATAATGGCTTTTTGCCGATATCCGATATTCCGATATTGTCCAACTCTTTAATTACCGATATCGATAAAACAGATATATGCAGTCGTGGAATTAACACATTATTATGCCTAATTTGGACAACCAGGTATGGTGAAGATAAGGTACTTTTTAAAAAAATTAACAAAATAAGATAAATAAATTAAAAACATTTTCTTGAATAAAAAAGAAAGTAAAACAATATAAAAACAGTTACATAGAAACTAGTAATTAATGAAAATTATTAAAATTAACTGTTAAAAGTTAGTACTATTAGTGGACCAGCAGCACGCACAATCATGTGTGTTTACGGACTGTATCCCTTGCAGACTGTATTGATATATATTGATATATAATGTAGGAACCAGAATATTAATAACAGAAAGAAACAACCCTTTTGTGTCAATGAGTGTGAATGGGGGAGGGAGGTTTTTTGGGTTGGTGCACTAATTGTAAGTGTATCTTGTGTTTTTTATGTTGGTTTAATAAAAAAACAAACAAAAAAACAAAACGATACCGATAATAAAAAAAAACGATACCGATAATTTCCGATGTTACATTTTAACGCAAATATCTCTAGTTTTGATTCGGGCTTGCATAGTAAACAACTCAACTGAATGTTTTATCCAGACGCATACATTTGTCCAAGTGTGGCCAAGTAGACGCATTGTTTGTTTCCTGGACGTCGTCTACATCGCTAAAAGAAAAATCTAAAGAAGAGAATCCCTCTGCCATCTTCCACTAGCTTTTTGTAATATATAAATCGCTTTTGTCTCCCTACGACTCTCTCGTCGTCATGTGGGATGTCTGTTGTGATTTCTGTTGTGATTTCCCCTTCTGGTCCGATGACTCGCCCTATCTTGCCTCTGATTGGCCTGTCCCTAATGTTTTGCCCTAATCTTAACCAATCGTGACTCATCATACTAAACAACCAACCAATCATGGATGTTCTTACACGTGCAAGCACATCTTGGAAGGAGGAAGGGGAGGGGTTTAGTAGTCCATAGAGTTTTGCAAGGCGGGGTAGAACAAGGAACACAACAAATAAGCGGTGTTTGGTCATTTTGACGTGTATTAAACTATATTGATATTACGATATTTTCTTAATTCATATCTTGTTTAAAAATATATCGATACATCTTACAAACTCGATATATCGCCCAGTTCTACTTTGAACACCACTGGTTTACACACAATGGGCTTTTTAGGTCACTGTAGATTTTCATTTGCATGTCGATGGTAAAAAAATAATGTTTTGTGGGTTTTCTCCTTTTTATGATTTCACAATATACCTGTGTGTGTGTGAGTGTGTGTGTGTGTGTGTGTGTGTGTGTGTGTGTGTGTGTGTGTGTGTGTGTGTGTGAGTGTGTTTGAAATGAAAGCTGTCCCTGGTCCATTTGTTGTGTAAATGCCAGCATCATCTCACAAACTTTTATTGAGGAGTAAACACAGCAGAGATGTATTGTGTATGTGTTTGTGGTTTCCATATTACCGAGTAAAAAGTTGAGACAGGATTCTAATTGTTTGCTGTTTGTACTCTACACTCGCGTTGTCCCGATACCAATATTTTAGTACCGGTACCAAAATGTATTTCGATACTTTTCGATACTTTTTGATACTTTTCTGAATAAGGGGGACCACAAAAAATTTCATTATTTGCTTTATTTTAACAACAAAATCTTAGGGTACATTAAACATGTTTTGTTTTGCAATTTAGTCCTTAAATAAAATAGTGAACCTACTTGACAACTTGTCTTTTAGTAGTAAGTAAATGGGGTGTTTTTGTATAGCGTTTTTCTACTTTCAAGGCACTCAAAGCGCTTTGACACTATTTCCACATTCACCCATTCACACACACATTCACACACATCAGGAGCAAGGGTGAAGTGTCTTGCTCAAGGACACAACAGACGTGACTAGGTTGGTAGAAGCTGGGGATCGAACCAGGAACCCTCAGATTGCTGGCACGGCCACTCTCCCAACTGCACCACGCCGTACCCAGTAAACAAGTAAACAAACAAAGACTCCTAATTAGTGTGTTGACAAATGCACTAACATTGTGTCTTTTGTCATTCTATTTTGTCAAAATTATGAGGAACAAGCTGTAAAAAATGTATTATTAATCCACTTGTTCATTTACTGTTAATATATGCTTACTTCCTCTTTTAACATGTTCTATCTACACTTCTGTTAAAATGTAATAATCACTTATTCTTCTGTTGTTTGATACTTGTTGTTGCCAAATGTATTTCATATGCTGTAAACCTAGTTCATAGTTGTTAGTTTCCTTTAATGCCAAACAAACACATACCAATCGTTGGTTAGAAGGCGATCGCCAAATTCGTCCTCGCTTTCTCCCGTGTCGCTGGCTGTCGTGTCGTTTTCGTCGGTTTCGCTTGCATACGGTTCAAACCGATATGGCTCAATAGCTTCAGTTTCTTCTTCAATTTTGTTTTCGCTACCTGCCTCCACACTACAACCATCCGTTTCAATACATTCGTAATCTGTTGAATCGCTTAAGCCGCTAAAATCCGAGTCTGAATCCGAGCTAATGTCGCTATATCTTGCTGTTCTATCCGCCATGTTTGTTTGTATCGGCATCACTATGTGACGTCACAGGAAAATGGACGGGTGTATATAACGATGGTTAAAATCAGGCACTTTGAAGCTTTGTTTAGGGATATTGCGTGATGGGTAAAATTTTGAAAAAAACTTCGAAAAATAAAATAAGCCACTGGGAATTGATTTTTAATGGTTTTAACCCTTCTGAAATTGTGATAATGTTCCCCTTTAACAAAAATGTAGCATTGCGCATTGTATGCGAATACATATTAGTCTACTACATTGAGGTTAATAAAGTGCAAAGTTAAAACTTCTGTTTTGAATAAAATACTTCTGTAAATACAAATGTAGTATTGTGCTTCGTATGCAAATAATTAATCAAGTAAAACATTGAGAGGACTATAGTTTCTGTAAATGGTTTTGACACGTTCTTTTTCATTGCACGTGCCTCTTGTTCGCCTCGTAAACAGTTGCATTTCCCGCACTCGACTGGAGGTTTTGGTTTCAGATGCAGGAATAAGTTTGTTGTTCTGTTGCCTTTTTTCAAATAAACGTCACAGCGTGCAGTCACGTGTTACACGCCAGTTGCCGCACAACCAAACCACTGACAACACTTTTCTTTTCTTTGGAACAAACCTCTCGGTCTCGTTAGTGTTAGCATTGGCCATGTTTTGCCAAATGTGCCGCTAAGGAAATAAAGGGGAGGGCAAAAGCTACGGAAGCTCCTGGCGGCAAAAAGTATGCCGGCGCGAGAAGAGAAAAAATATTTTTATTTTTTAAACAATCTGCAACAAAAAACTAAAAAATCCGACTGGCTCCGAGGCATGCAGTTCTCGCTCCAGTTCACTTCTGCTGCTCGACGAATGTCACTGAGCAGCGACTAAATTTGTGGTCAAAAGCTTGCATCTATTTGCTCCAGTGACAGTCCTAATTTTTGGTAGGTGAATGTTTAATTGTAGTCAGAGAAACGTTGCATGTTTTCCCCCACAAGACTTTCTCTCAGTCATTATATTATACAGGTGAAGCTAAAAGAAATTAGAACAGGATGTGAAAGTCAATTAACTTCAAATGTAAAATTAATTAAAGTTAAAGTTAATAATAATAATAATGAATTTGTAACGCACTTTACATTTGTTAAAATCTCAAAGTGCTACAAAGTATATAAAAAGAATAAAAAATAGAAAGTTAAAATATATCATAGAAAATTAAAATAGAAATAAAAACATGAAAACACTAGATAAACCCTAGATAAAACAGAAACATAGATACAATAGAAATAAAAACATAAAAGCACTGGATAAAACATATAAGCAAGCAGTGTATTTAAAAACAAGAAGGCAGAGAAATTAGATAAAAGTTGTGCTAAAAAGGTGGGTTTTTAGTCCCCTTTAGTTAAAGTACCCATGATTGTCACACACACACTAGGTGTGGCGAAATTATTCTCTACATTTGACCCATCACCTTTGATCACCCCCTGGGAGGTGAGGGGAGCAGTGAGCAGCAGCAGTGGCCGCGTCCGGGAATCATTTTTGGTGATTTAACCCCCAATTCCAACCCTTGATGCTGAGTGCCAAGCAGGGAGGTAACGGGTCCCATGTTTATAGTCTTTGGTATGACTCGGCCGGGGTTTGAACTCACAACCTACCGATCTCAGGGCGGACACCCTAACCACAATATGTGATATTAACTCATTACATGCAAAGTGAGATACTGTATGTCAAGCCTTTATTATCATTTTGATCATCTTGGCTTACACTTTTTAAAACCCACCATTTTCTGAGGTTTTCAATTCAAGGTTTTCATAAACTGTAAGCCATAATCATCAAAATTATAACAAATAAAGGCTTGACATATCTCCCTTTGCATGTAATACGTTAATATCACATGTAACTAAATGCAACAGTCTTGTGTAATTTCCTTATGTTGTTAAATTCCACAGAATAGTCTTTAATTATTACATTTATTTTCAAAACATTACCTTTTTTTCCTCTATGCTACGCATGTGATCTCACTGTAGGGTTTGTAAGGTCATGTTACCTCTGAACTAAACAACATTGAGGCTGATCCACCTTTTTTTCTCTTAATCAACCGTTAAGGAACCGAATTGTTAAGCAGAATCAAACGTGCAATAGGAACCGGAAAAATCTTGTCAATTCTCATCCCGAATGAGATTATATCGACTTGCATCTTACATATAAGCGCTGCGATACAAGCAGTCCTCCAGCATGTTTACTAATGCCAAGCTGGACAGCCAATTAACATCTAAATGTCCTCCAACACTGTATGGTTGTTTTTTCATTTACTTAGTCAAGTTAATTACAAAAGGCAAACATGGCAGGGTATATATTCTACTAGGAGCTATTAGCAACACAACAACTAAGCACAAAATAGCACACAAGCTAGAGACATACGTAATAAATGTCCTTAATCGAACAATTTTGCAGTTTAAAACGCGACATTTGTCAATATAAAAAAGTATCAAATACAGTACAGGCCAAAAGTTTGGACATACCTTCTCATTTCAAAGTGTTTTCTTTATTTTCATGACTATTTACATTGCAGATTGTCACTGAAGGCATCAAAACTATGACACCTGTGAAGTGAAAACCATTTCAGCTTGAAGATGAGCTTCTTGAAGCTCATGGAGAGAATGCCAAGAGTGTGCAAAGCAGTAATCAGAGCAAAGGGTGGCTATTCTGAAGAAACTAGAATATAAAACATGTTTTCAGTTATTTCACCTTTTTTTGTTAAGTACATAACTCCACATGTGTTCATTCATAGTTTTGATGTGACAATCTACAATGTAAATAGTCATGAGAATAAAGAAAACACATTGAATGAGAAGGTGTGTCCAAACTTTTGGCCTGTACTGTATGTCTACTTGGATATTACTTAAAGGGGAACATTATCACAATTTCAGAAGGGTAAAAACCATTAAAAATCAGTTCCCAGTGGCTTATTTTATTTTTCAAAGTTTTTTTCCCAATTTTACCCATCACGCAATATCCCTAAAAAAAGCTTCAAAGTGCCTGATTTTAACCATCGTTATATACACACCCGTCCATTTTCCTGTGACGTCACACAGTGATGCCAATACAATCAAACATGGCGGATAGAACAGCAAGTTTATAGCGACATTAGCTTGGATTCAGACTCGGATTTCAGCGGCTTAAGCGATTCAACAGATTACGCATGTATTGAAACGGATGGTTGTAGTGTGGAGGCAGGTAGCGAAAACAAAATTGAAGAAGAAACTGAAGCTATTGAGCCATATCGGTTTGAACCGTATGCAAGGGAAACCGACGAAAACGACACGAAAGCCAGCGACACGGGAGAAAGCGAGGACAAATTCGGGGATCGCCTTCCAACCAACGATTGGTATGTGTTTGTTTGGCATTAAAGGAAACTAACAACTATGAACTAGGTTTACAGCATATGAAATATATTTGGCTACATCATGCACTTTGAGAGTGCAGACAGCCCATTTCAGGGCTGTCTGCATTTAAATGTTTTTAAGCTAAATTATTGGTAAACACAGTTTATGTATAATAATTTACGTAAAACCGCGAGTAATGAATAAAGTTTTCATCGATTAATATATTCTGTAGACATACCCTCATCCGCTCTCTTTTCCTGAAAGCTGATCTGTCCAGTTTTGGAGTTGATGTCAGCATTTGCGTTGAGTGTCGCAGGATATCCACACATTCTTGCCATCTCTGTCGTAGCATAGCTTTCGTCGGTAAAGTGTGCGGAACAAACGACTGACCGTTTCGTCGGCTTTCCCCACAGCCTCGTATTTTGAACAAATTTCGTCCAATTTCTTGCCACTTTCGCATCTTTGGGCCACTGGTGCAACTTGAATCCGTCCCTGTTCGTGTTGTTACACCCTCCGACAACACACCGACGAAAGTGAGAAAATGGCGGATTGCTTCCCGATGTGACGTCACAACGTGACGTCATCGCTCCGAGAGCGAATAATAGAAAGGCGTTTAATTCGCCAAAATTCACCCATTTAGAGTTCGGAAATCGGTTAAAAAAATATATGGTCTTTTTTCTGCAACATCAAGGTATATATTGACGCTTGATGATAATGTTCCCCTTTAAACATATAAAGTCTCCAAAGCAGAAGCGTTCTAGAAAGTATCCATTAACAAGCATGTCCGAAGTATTCAATTTACTGCGTCATGAGCTTAATGTCATTACCTATTGTGGCCACTAGGCCAAAAAAGTATTACCTAATACCACTCCACTTCAACTTAAAAGACAGCATAAGTCCATTATAGGTTAGTGTTTTCAATTTTTCATTGTTCTGAGTAATTTAATTTGATCAAGCCTTTTCTAACATTGCACACTCCAAAGTAATGCGAGTACCGTATCAGATGAATATTGTTGCCAGCCAATACTCCAGGCTACAATATCAGTATCAGATGGGAAGTGAAAAAATGGTATCAAGATAACTCAAGTCTGAGTGATCTAAAGATACATATTGTCAATAATGCAAAAAAGAAGAAAAATCAGTGTAGCTGTCAATAAAATGAATAAAAGCCAGAGTTAATTGCTATTTGCAGTTCTTGATTTTTGCTTTTAGAAATTCAACTTGAGTGGTATCCAAGTTTATTTTTGGAGTAAGAAGTCAGACTAATGCTATCGTTACAGTCGTATTTTGTTTGTGGGATGTTAGAGTTTTTTATTTTCAATACTTGAAAATCACTGCGTAGCATCACTGATGGCTTGAAATGTATGATACGTTGAGATTACGCCCACAAAGTGATGATTAACAATCACTGGGTATTCTTTTCACGCCGGATAGCACGGATTCAGGTCGTGTACAAGCAGCTGTTTTCGTTGAGAAAATCAGAGCAATCAGCATATGAGTCTCTTTCCAGGCTCATATGCATGACTGGTAAACATGTCTTGTCTTTGTTTTTAATGTGGGTGTCCTGGTGTGCCTCAAAGACAAATTAGCCTGCAGATGACTGACGATACATCAAGTCTGTGCTGTGTTCCCAAAAAAAAAACCCAACCCCGCCGGTCGGTGCCTTTGCAAAGATGTTTTGATTGATGTTCAATCAATCTTGCTCAAATTTTACAGACATATGCTTGTCAGTCTCCCGAAGATGTGTTCCAATTTTTGTGACGATTGGTTGAGACAAGTAGTTAAATGGTAAATGGTAAATGGGTTATACTTGTATAGCGCTTTTCTACCTTCGAGCTACTCAAAACGCTTTGACACTATTTCCACATTCACACACACATTCACACACGCATTCACACACACATTCACACACAGATGGTGGGAGCTGCCATGCAAGGCCCTAACCACAACTCATCAGGAGCAAGGGTGAAGTGTCTTGCTCAAGGACACAACGGACGTGACGAGGTTGGTAGAAGGTGGGGATTGAACCATGAACCCTCAGGTTGCTGGCACGGCCACTCTTCCAACCGCGCCACGCCGTCTAGTTCTCAAACGTTTTTCACCTAGTACCACCCCAGAAAAAACTTGGCTCTCCATGTATCACCAACATTGAAACACAGTGACGTAGTAGGTCTAAGTATTCATTAAAAACAAAGCAGAGGTTTTATTAAACAAGTATATTTAGTATTTTTGGCCGCTACAATGTTACACACATGTTGAACAGTAACAATGTGTTTGAACACTCACTATTATGTTAGATCCCCTATGGACTGGACTCTCACTATTATGTTAGATCCACTATGGACTGGACTCTCACACTATTATGATGGATCCACTATGGACTGGACTCTCACTATTATGTTGGATCCACTATGGACTGGACTCTCACACTATTACCGGTATGTTAAATCCACTATGGACTGGACTCTCACTATTATGTTAGATCCACTATGGACTGGACTCTCACACTATTATGATGGATCCACTATGGACTGGACTCTCACTATTATGTTAGATCCACTATGGACTGGACTCTCACTATTATGTTGGATCCACTATGGACTGGACTCTCACACTATTATGTTAGATCCACTATGGACTGGACTCTCACAAAATTATGCTAGATCCACTCGACGTCCATTGCACCGGTCGCCCTAGGGGGGGGGGTCCCCACATCTGCGGTCCTCTCTAAGGTTTCTTGTTGTCCCATTGGGTTGAGTTTTTCCTTGCCCTGATGTGGGATCTGAACCGAGGATGTCGTTGTGGCTTGTCCAGCCCTTTGAGACACTTGTGATTTAGGGCTATATAAATAAAGATTGATTGATTGATTGATTGAAACATTGAAAATAAAACACTGCACTTTAATCAAGTCATTCTTTGGCGTACCACTAGATGTAGCCCGCATACCACTTATGGTACATGTACCACAGCTGGGCTTAAAGGTGCCATATGATCTGATCCATGTCGCCACGCCTTCACGTTTCCTAAGATCCTCTTCATCCATCCATCTCACGGTCCCTTTATTTAAACTGTCCACCATGGGTGCCCGAGCTTTCAGCCGCTCTGCCCCACATCTTTGGAACTCTTTACCACCAGACCTTCGCAACTTAGATTCAATATCCCTCTTCAAATCAAGACTCAAAAACACACCTATTCCTGACTGCTTATTCATTGTAATCATCTTAAAGGACACACACATCTATATACCTTTGGCCATTCTGAGCCAGTCATTTCCAGAAGTTATCTCATCCTGTGAGAAGCCTCTGTTTTACTAATGTTTTCTAATGCTGCAAAAATGTGTAGAATAACAATTAAAAATACAACATTTCTGTCAACGAAGATTTGCTTCAGCCTTTAATAGTAGGCTAATATACTGTAGCTAATATAGACACTTACATGTGTTGCCTTCATTATATCACTTATACAAGACTTTTAGTCATTTTGATACTAGGCTAATACACTATATTGCCAAAAGTATTTGGCCACCTGCCTTGACTCACATATGAACTTGAAGTGCATTCCCATGGAATTGTCCAAAATGTTTTGGTATCCTGGAGCATTCAAAGTTTCTTTCACTGGAACTAAGGGGTGAAGCCCAACTCCTGAAAAACCACCCCACACCATAATACCTCCTCCACCAAATTTCACACTCGGCACAATGAAGTCCGAAATGTTCCGTTCTCCTGGCAACCTCCAAACCCAGACTGGTCCATCAGATTGCCAGATGGAAAAGCGTGATTCATCACTCCAGAGAAGGCGTCTCCACTGCTCTACAGTCCAGTGGCGACGTGCTTTACACCACTGCATCCCACGCTTTGCATTGGACTTGGGTGATGTATGGCTTAGATAGAGCTGCTCGGCCATGGAAACCCATTCCATGAAGCTCTCTGCGTACTGTACGTGGGCTAATTGGAAGGTCACATGAAGTTTGGAGCTCTGTTGCAACTGACTGTGCAGAAAGTCTTTGCACTATGCGCTTCAGCATCCGCTGACCCCTCCCTGTCAGTTTACGTGGCCTACCACTTGGTGGCTGAGTTGCTGTTGTTCCCAAACTCTTCACTTTTCTTATAATAAAGTTGACTTAGGATTATTTAGGAGCAAGGAAATTTCACGACTGGATTTGTTGCACAGGTGGCATCCTATGACGGTTCCACGCTGGAAATCACTGAGAGCGGCCCATTCTTTCACAAATGTTTGCAGAAACAGTCTCCATGCCTAAGTGCTTGATTTTATACACCGGGCCAAGTGATTAAGACACCTGATTCTCATCAATTGGATGGGTGGCCAAATACTTTTGGCAATATAGCATATAGACACTTACATCATGTGTTGCCTTCATCATAACACTTGTTGCGGCTCCAGACAGATTTTTTTTGTATTTTTGGTCCATTACGGCTCTTTCAACATTTTGGGTTGTCGAACCCTGTCCTAAGTGTACACTGTACAAGAACACAACTCATACTGTAGAAGTGTCCTTGTAAGTAATCCCATAAAAAGTCCCAACTCGAATAAAAACTGCATTGTGTTGCAATAAATAGAATGTGCTATTGAGTATCAATCAAATGCTGAGAGCTTAAAAAAAGAGCAGATGATGTCTCCCATTGATGTATCACAAATAGAAACAAAAATGAAGGTTGCCTGACTATGATAACAGTGATTACTTACCAGCTGCATCCACGCACTATTTCATTTGTTGCCTAGCATCATGTAAATGTGTTTTCCGCTTTCCTGCATTAACTTGATTTCCCTCAGTAACCTGGTTTCATGTGTATATGTGGTGGCTAATATTAGATATTCTACTGCAGTGCTCCTCGGGGGAAGGTGACACGAGGCACAGGTGGATCAAGAGGACTGATGAATACTTGTCTAAAATATTTAATATAGTGAAATGATTTCGTATTACTTTTTGACTGCACATTTCAAAGTATTCGTGTCATGTTTCTCCCTTGACTATTTTACTTAAGACACTTAAGATTCAGTCAAAGAGGAGTTCTGTTAAAAAAAACAAATTCCAAGGAGTGGCCGAGTTTTGAGGTCAGTAGAATGGCCCATGTGTTGTGCTGAGTCAGGGTGGGGTCACTCAGTACGTGTTCCTGGCTGACTCTAGGATTACAGCTTGGCTTGGAATAAACTAATTCATTCAACACATTTTTATTTTGCATACAGTAATCTGATTAGTTTTGAAAAAGCTGCACTCCATCATGTAAGTGTAGGCATTGTAGTGTTGTCCCGATACCAATATTTTGGTATCGGTACCAAAATGTATTTCAATACTTATCCATACTTTTCGTTACTTTTCGATACTTTTCAAAATAGAGGGCACCACAAAAAATTACAGGGTACATTAAACATATGTTTCTTATTGCAAGTTTGTCCTTAAATAAAATAGTAAACATACAAGACAACTTGTCTTTTATTAGTAAGTAAACAAACAAAGGCTCCTAATTAGTCTGCTGACCTATGCAGTAATATATTGTGTCATTTTCCATTCTCTTATTGTCTGTTAGTGTTGTCCTGATACCAATATTTTGGTATCGAGAAGTTTTTTGGTACTTTTCGGTACTTTTCTAAATAAAGGGGACCACGAAAAATGTCCTTATTGGCTTTATTTTAACAACAAATCTTAGGGTACATTAAACATATGTTTATTATTGCAGGTTTGTCCTTAAATAAAATAGTGAACATACAAGACAACTTGTCTTTTAGTAGTAAGTAAGACTCCTAATTAGTCTGCTGACATATGCAGTAATATATTGTGTCATTGCCCTGCGATGAGGTGGCGACTTGTCCAGGGTGTACCCCGCCTTCCGCCCGATTGTAGCTGAGATAGGCTCCAGCGCCCCCCGCGACCCCGAAGGGAATAAGCGGTAGAAAATGGATGGATGGATATTGTGTCATTTTCCATTCTGTTAGTGTTGTCCGGATACCAATATTTTGGTATCGGGAAGTATTTTGGTACTTTTTGGTACTTTTCTAAATAAAGGGGACCACAAAAAATGTCATTATTGGCTTTATTGTAACAAAAAATCTTATGATACATTAAACATATGTTTCTTATTGCAAGTTTGTCCTTAAATAAAATAGTAAACATACAAGACAACTTGTCTTTTATTAGTAAGTAAGCAAACAAAGGCTCCTAATTAGTCTGCTGACATATGCAGTAACATGTTGTGTCATTTTCCATTCTTTTATTGTCTGTTAGTGTTGTCCTGATACCAATATTTTGGTATCGAGAAGTATTTCGGTACTTTTCGGTATTTTTGTAAATAAAGCGGACCACAAAAAATGTCATTATTTGCTTTATTTTAACAACAAATCTTAGGGTACATTAAACATATGTTTATTATTGCAAGTTTGTCCTTAAATAAAATAGTGAACATACAAGACAACTTGTCTTTTAGTAGTAAGTAAGGCTCCTAATTAGTCTGCTGACATATGCAGTAATATATTGTGTCATTTTCCATTCTGTTATTGTCTGTTAGTGTTGTCCTGATACCAATATTTTGGTATCGGAAAGTATTTCGGTACTTTTCGGTACTTTTGTAAATAAAGGGCACCACAAAAAACGTCATTTTTGGCTTTATTTTAACATCAAATCTTAGGGTACATTAAATATATGTTTATTATTGCAAGTTTGTCCTTAAATAAAATAGTGAACATACAAGACAACTTGTCTTTTAGTAGTAAGTAAGGCTCCTAATTAGTCTGCTGACATATGCAGTAACATATTGTGTCATTTTCCATTCTGTTATTGTCTGTTAGTGTTTTCCTGATACCTTTTTTTTGATATCGAGCAGTATTTTGGTACTTTTCGGTACTCTTGTAAATAAAGGGGACCACAAAAAATGTCATTATTGGCTTTATTTTAACAACAAATCTTAGGGTACATTAAACATGTTTTTTTCTTATTGCAAGTTTTTCCTTAAATAAAATAGTGAACATACAAGACAACTTGTCTTTTAGTAGTAAGTAAACAAACAAAGGCTCCTAATTAGTCTGCTGACCTATGCAGTAATATATTGTGTCATTTTCCATTCTCTTATTGTCTGTTAGTGTTGTCCTGATACCAATATTTTGGTATCAGAAAGTATTTCGGTGCTTTTCGGTACTTTTGTAAATACAGGGCACCACAAAAAATTACATTATTGGCTTTATTTTAACAAAAAATCTTAGGGTACATTAAACATGTTTATTATTGCAAGTTTGTCCTTAAATAAAATAGTGAACATACAAGACAACTTGTCTTTTATTAGTAAGTAAGGCTCCCAATTAATCTGCTGACATATGCAGTAACATATTGTGTCATTTTCCATTCTGTTATTGTCTGTTAGTGTTGTCCTGATACCAATATTTTGGTATCGGAAAGTATGTCGGTACTTTTCGGTACTCTTGTAAATAAAGGGCACCACAAAAAACGTCATTATTGGCTTTATTTTAACAACAAATCTTAGGGTACATTAAACATATGTTTTTTATTGCAAGTTTGTCCTTAAATAAAATAGTGAACATACAAGACAACTTGTCTTTTATTAGTAAGTAAGGCTCCTAATTAGTCTGCTGACATTTGCAGTAATATATTGTGTCATTTTCCATTCTGTTATTGTCTGTTAGTGTTGTCCTGATACCAATATTTTGGTATCGGGAAGTATTTTGGTACTTTTTAGTACTTTTCTAAATAAAGGGGACCACAAAAAATTTCATTATTGGCTTTATTGTAACAAAAAATCTTATGATACATTAAACATATGTTTATTATTGCAAGTTTGTCCTTAAATAAAATAGTGAACATACAAGACAAACTTGTCTATTATTAGTAAGTAAACAAACAAAGGCTCCTAATTAGTCTGCTGACATATGCAGTAACATATTGTGTCATTTTACATTCTCTTATTGTCTGTTAGTGTTGTCCTGATACCAATATTTTGGTATCGGGAAGTATTTCAGTACTTTTGTAAATAAAGGGCACCACAAAAAATTGCATTATTGGCTTAATTGTAACAAAAAATCTTAGGGTACATTAAACATATGTTTCTTATTGCAAGTTTGTCCTTAAATAAAATAGTGACCATACAAGACAACTTGTCTTTTATTAGTAAGTACCGTAAGGCTCCTAATTAGTCTGCTGACATATGCAGTAATATATTGTGTCATTTTCCATTCTGTTATTGTCTGTTAGTGTTGTCCTGATACCAATATTTTGGTATCGGAAAGTATTTCGGTACTTTTCGGTACTTTTGTAAATAAAGGGCACCACAAAAAACGTCATTATTGGCTTTATTTTAACAACAAATCTTAGGGTACATTAAACATATGTTTATTATTGCAAGTTTGTCCTTAAATAAAATAGTGAACATACAAGACAACTTGTCTTTTATTAGTAAGTAAGGCTCCTATTTAGTCTGCTGACATATGCAGTAATATATTGTGTCATTTTCCATTCTGTTATTGTCTGTTAGTGTTGTCCTGATACCAATATTTTGGTATCGGAAAGTATTTTGGTGCTTTTCGGTACTTTTGTAAATAAAGGGCACCACAAAAAATTGCATTATTGGCTTAATTTTAACAAAAAAATCTTAGGGTACATTAAACATATGTTTATTATTGCAAGTTTGTCCTTAAATAAAATAGTGAACATACAAGACAACTTGTCTTTTATTAGTAAGTAAGGCTCCTAATTAGTCTGCTGACATATGCAGTAACATATTGTGTCATTTTTCATTCTGTTATTGTCTGTTAGTGTTGTCCTGATACCAATATTTTTGTATCGAGCAGTATTTCGGTACTTTTCGGTACTCTTGTAAATAAAGGGGACCACAAAAAATGTCATTATTGGCTTTATTTTAACAACAAATCTTACGGTACATTAAACATATGTTTATTATTGCATGTTTGTCCTTAAATAAAATAGTGAACATTCAAGACAACTTGTCTTTTAGTAGTAAGTAAGGCTCCTAATTAGTCTGCTGACATATGCATTAGCATATTGTGTCATTTTCCATTCTGTTATTGTCTGTTAGTGTTGTCCTGATACCAATATTTTGGTATCGGAAAGTATTTCGGTACTTTTCGGTACTTTTGTAAATAAAGGGCACCACAAAAAAACGTCATTGGCTTTATTTTAACAACAAATCTTAGGGTACATTAAACATATGTTTATTATTGCAAGTTTGTCCTTAAATAAAGTAGTGAACATACAAGACAACTTGTCTTTTAGTAGTAAGTAAGCAAACAAAGGCTCCTAATTAGTCTGCTGACATATGCAGTAACATATTGTGTCATTTTACATTCTCTTATTGTCTGTTAGTGTTGTCCTGATACCAATATTTTGGTATCGGGAAGTATTTCGGTACTTTTATAAATAAAGGGGACCACAAAAAATTGCATTATTGGCTTAATTTTAACAAAAAATCTTAGGGTACATTAAACATATGTTTATTATTGCAAGTTTGTCCTTAAATAAAATAGTGAACATACAAGACAACTTGTCTTTTATTAGTAAGTAAGGCTCCTAATTAGTCTGATGACATATGCAGTAATATATTGTGTAATTTTCCATTCATAAAAAGTAGCATTACTGCTAATATGTAGCATCATTTGAAAAGTCACCTGCTAGAGAATGAAGAGTGCTTACTCCGCATGTCAACATCTCCGTTCGGTGCCACACGCCCACACCATTAAAATGCCGAGGCAACCATTGCCAGATCAACACCGTATGAAAAAAATATTGATTTTTTTAGTTGTGATTTCCTTCTCTGCATGAAAGTTTAAAAGTAGCATATATTAATGCAGTATGAAGAATGTTTTAATGTAGACACATAGAATCATCATACTGCTGTGATTATATGCATCAGGTGTTCATTCAAGGCTAAGGCAAAATATCGAGATGTATATTGTGTATCGCGATATAGCCTTAAAATATCGCAATATTAAAAAAAGGCCATATCGCCCAGCTCTACCTGATACCAATATTTTGGTATCGGGAAGTATTTCGGTGCTTTTCGGTACTTTTCGGTATGTTTCTAAATAAAGGAGACCACAAAAAATGTCATTATTGGCTTTATTTTAACAAAAAAATCTTAGTGTACATTAAACATATGCTTCTTATTGCAAGTTTGTCCTTAAATAAAATAATGAACATACAAGACAACTTGTCTTTTAGTAGTAATTAAACAAACAAAGGCTGCTGACATATGCAGTAACATATTGTGTCATTTATCATTCTGTTATTTTGCCAAAATTATTAAGGACAAGTGGTAGAAAATGAGTTATTAATCTACTTTGCATTAGTTTTCGGTGAAACCGCAAATTTGGGTATCGATCCGATACCAAGTAGTTACAGGATCATACATTGGTCATATTCAAAGTCCTCATGTGTCCAGGGACGTATTTCCTGAGTTTATAAACGTAATATAATTTTTTTTTAAATGAAAGATTTTGTGATGCCAGAAAATATCGCCACCTCATCACAAAGCCAACACAGATAGACAGACAACATTCACACACTAGGGCCAATTTAGTGTTACCAATCAACCTATCCCCAGGTGCATGTCTTTGGAGGTGGGAGGAAGCCGGAGTACCCGGAGGGAACCCACGCAGTCACGGGGAGAACATGCACACTCCACACAGAAAGACCCCGAGCCCAGGGCTCGAACTCAGCACCCTTGTATTGTGTGGCACATGCACTTACCCCTGTATCACCGTGCTGTCCGCTAGAATGACAATGTCTTGCAAAACAAAATCACATTTTCCTTAAAAACAAGAATCTAGAAAACTCGTATTTATTTATGGAAAATACTTTTAAAGACTGTCATGTGTAGAAATTTAGATAACGTTCACCTTATGAAAAGGGTAATAATTACAATATAACTATAACTATAAATTAAGACTTTCTACAGTCCTTTCCATATTGACTTGTCGGATTTGATTGTGTTGCTTTTCTCTGTGCACATCGGGCCGCGTAGTATCATGGCATCACAAATATGCGAGCATACTGTTGGGGGAAAGGAGTGGTTGAGAAGCCTGGCAGCAGCACAAGCCACAACAGAGAGACCAACGACAAATATGTACATGATAAGCTTTCATTATTATTGGCTCATTTTGTCAGTGACATTTTCATCGAAATTATTGATGTGACTTCATAATAGCCATTATTATCACTTGATGATTATACTTAATACCGTGCATCCCTATTACACACATTCAAGAAATTTGGTAAGGGGACACAAGTAATTATCGTTCGAAACTACCAAACACACACATCTGCACACAGACACAAATTAAAAAGTTAATGTCATTGATATATATAATGTCATTAACAACACTCGGTAAACGTTTGGGAACTGAGGAGACACCTTTTTGAAGCTTTTCAGGTGGAATTCTTTCCCATTCTTGCTTGATGTACAGCTTGAGTTGTACAACAGTCCGGGGTCTCCGTTGTGGTATTTTAGGCTTCATAATTTTCAATGGGAGACAGGTCTGGACTACAGGCAGGCCAGTCTAGTACCCGCACTCTTTTACTATGAAGCAACGCTGTAGTAACACGTGGCTTGGCATTGTCTTGCTGAAATAAGCAGGGGCGTCCATGATAACGTTGCTTGGATGGCAACATATGTTGCTCCAAAACCTGTATGTACCTTTCAGCATTAATGGTGCCTTCGCAGATGTGTAAGTTACCCATGTCTTGGGCACTAATACACCCCCATACCATCACAGATGCTGGCTTTTCAACTTTGCGCCTATAACAATCTGGATGGTTCTTCTCTTTTTGTTTTGGAGGACACCACGTCCACAGTTTCCAAAAACAATTTAAAATGTAGACTTGTCAGACCGCAGAACACTTTTCCACTTTGCATCAGTCCATCTTAGATGAACTCGGGCCCAGCGAAGCCGGCGGCGTTTCTGGGTGTTGTTGATAAATGGCTTTCGCTTTGCATAGCAGAGTTTTAACTTGCACTTACAGATGTAGCGACAAACTGGAGTTACTGACAGTGGTTTTCTGAAGTGTTCCTGAGCCCATGTGGAAATGTCCTTTACACACTGATGTCGCTTTTTGATGCAGTACCGCCTGAGGGATCAAAGGTCTGTAATATCATCGCTTACGTGCAGTGATTTCTTCAGATTCTCTGAACCTTTTGATGATATTACGGACCGTAGATGGTGAAATCCCTAAATTCCTTGCAATAGCTGGAAATGTTGTTCTTAAACAATTTGCTCACGCATTTGTTCACAAATTGGTAACCCTCACCCCATCTTTGTTTGTGAATCACTGAGCATTTCATGGAAGCTGCTTTTATACCCAATCATGGAACCCACCTGTTCCCAATTAGCCTGTTCACCTGTGGGATGTTCCAAATAAGTGTTTGACGAGCATTCCTCAACTTTTTCAGTCTTTTTTGCCACTGGTGCCAGCTTTTTGTGCAGGCATCAAATTCCAAATGAGCTAATATTTGCAAAAAATAACAACGTTTTCCAGTTTGACCGTTAACTATCTTGTCTTTGCAGTCTATTCAACTGAATATAAGTTGAAAAGGATTTGCAAATCATTGTATTCTGTTTTTATTTACCATTTACACAACGTGACAACTTCACTGGTTTTGGAGTTGTACGACCTCAGGGACTTCATAGGTTGCATTGTAATCAGACAAGTTTATCTCTTTGTTTAGACCAAAATGAGGTCACCTTTTAACCATTGGGAACCGTATAGTCCCTTGGTATTTGCCTAATTATAGCCTTAAAAAACTTCACAGAGTCTTCCTTCACCGCCTCTCACCTACTTCTGGGTTTCTTAGCTTGACAACACTATGCTGCTTTTGCACCAGGAAGGTGGATGTGTTTCTGTTTTGTGCCTTTACGTTGGAAGAAAAACAGAAATGTTGACGAGCCAGTCCGTTGTGTGCTTATAAGAGCGTGCCGGCAGCTCTTTCTCTCAAAGCTGCCGTGGATTCCTACCTAACCTTGCAGTGCCATGTAGACTCCGGATCGCATAAAATGGGGAACTTTAAAGGTAGGCTATCACAATTTTGCTTTGCTTGTATTTCATTTAAACCAGCTTTGCTTCCTTTTTAGACTTCGGCATGTATAGATCGTTCAGGAAATGATTTTTAACATTTTTAAAACTCTCTGCACACCTCTTTTTCTTTGTACAAAACAAGGCGGGAGAGTCTCTTACTCGGGCTGTGGTAGTAGTAAGCATAGGCGCCCATCTACATTTCTACCAGTGGGTGTATTAGTGTTTCGGTACTTTTCGGTACTTTTCTAAATAAAGGGGACCACAAAAAATTTAATTATTGGCTTTTTTTTAACAAAAAAATCTTAGGGTACATTAAACATATGTTTATTATTGCAATTTGGTCCTTAAATAAAATAGTGAACATACAAGACAACTTGTCTCTTAGTAGTAAGTAAGACTCCTAATTAGTCTGCTGACATATGCAGTAACACATTGTGTCATTTTCCATTCTGTTATTGTCTGTTAGTGTTGTCCTGATACCAATATTTTGGTTTTGGAAAGTATTTCGGTACTTTTCGGTACTTTTGTAAATAAAGGGGACCACAAAAAACGTCACTATTGGCTTTATTTTAACAAAAAAATATTACGGTACATTAAACATATGTTTCTTATTGCAAGTTTGTCCTTAAATAAAAATAGTAAACACACTAGAAAACTTTTAGTAGTAAGTAAGCAAACAAAGGCTCCTAATTAGTCTGCTGACATATGCAGTAACATATTGTGTCATTTTTCATTCTGTTATTGTCTGTTAGTGTTGTCCTGATACCAATATTTTGGTATTGGGAAGTATTTCGGTACTTTTCGGTACTTTTCTAAATAAAGGGGACCACAAAAAATTTCATTATTGGCTTTATTTTAACAAAAAAATATTACGGTACATTAAACATATGTTTCTTATTTCAAGTTTGTCCTTAAATAAAATAGTGAACATGAAAACAACTTGTCTTTTAGTAGTAAGTAAACAAACAAAGACTCCTAATTTAGTCTGCTGACATATGCAGTTACATATTGTGTCATTTATCTACCTATTATTTTGTCTATATTATTAAGGACAAGTGGTAGAAAATTGATTATTAATCTACTTGTTCATTTACTGTTAATATCTGCTTAGTTTCTCTTTTAACATGTTCTATCTACACTTCTGTTAACATGTAATAATCACTTATTCTTCTGTTGTTTGACACTTTACATTAGTTTTGGAGGATACCACAAATTTGGGTATCAATCCGATACCAAGTAGTTACAGGATCATACATTGGTCATATTCAAAGTCCTCATGTGTCTAGGGACACATTTCCTGAGTTTATAAACATAATAAAAAAATATCTATGTAATCATGGTAGTATCGACTAGATACACTATTTTACATGGTATCATTACAGTGGGTGTTAGGTGTAGATCCACCAATGGCGTTTGTTTATATTGTAGCGTCCCGGAAGAGTTGGTGTTTTAGGGAATTCTGGGAATTCTGGGAGTGTGCTTGGTATTTTTATCTATTTATCTATGTTCTTATGTTTTTATGTGTTATTATGAATTTGCACTAAATAAGTTTTGCTTACAATTTCGTTGTGCAATGTACAATGACAATAAAAATATATTCTATTCTATTCTATTCTATTCCAATTTGTTCTGTAGTGTTTATGTTGTGTTGCGGTGCAAATATTCTTCCAAAATGTGTTTGTCGTTGTTGTTTAGTGTGCTTCCACTATATAGCACATGTTTATGACAGTGTTGGCATTGTTTATACTGCCACCCTTAGTGTGACATGTATGGCTGTTGACTAAGTATGCTTCATTCGCCCGTGTGCAGCGTGTTCATAGTCAAGATGATTGTGTCAATAGTTCATTGTTGGGTATAATTAAATCTTTGTAGGCTTTGTTAATTATAGACTGTATGATTTATTGTGCAAAAGGGACCAAACTCGCCACAAAATTAATAACTACACGATTGATTTTTCCAAATTGACTTTAAAGATTGAAAGTTGCCATCAATTCCACGTGGGTGCTCACTGCTCGGCATTGTCCTATGGTAGTAACCTTTCTTCTTTTAAGGTTTGCATTAGACTTAGACTTCCTTTTTATTGTCATTCAAATTTGAACTTTACAGCACAGATAAGAACAACATTTCGTTACATAAGCTCATGTAGTGCAGGATAAAAAAGCAATAAGGTGCATATATAAATAAATAAATATATGTAAATAATATATAAATATATATATATAAAATAAATAAATATTACATAAGCTCATGTAGTGCAGGATAAAAAAGCAATAAGGTGCATATATACATAAATAAATATATGTAAATAATATATAAATATATATATATATATATATATAAAATAAATAAATATTACATAAGCTCATGTAGTGCAGGATAAAAAAGCAATAAGGTGCATATATAAATAAATAAATATATGTAAATAATATATAAATATATATATATATAAAATAAATAAATATATATCAATTGTATTGTATGTTTTTGCATTGTAGATTTCCCCCCCCTATGATGGTGCTACAAGGGTCAGGCAGGAGGCACGCTGCACATTTCAAAATGTTTACCGTTTCCCCAAGTGCTTTCTGAGAGCAAAAGCCTATGTCATGGATTTAGGCGCGGAAGAGAGGGAGTATTGGAAGGGAAAGTCCATCCATCCATCCATTTTCTTCCGCTTATCCGAGGTCGGGTCGCGGGGGCAGCAGCCTAAGCAGAGAAGCCCAGACTTCCCTCTCCCCAGCCACTTCGTCCAGCTTCTCCCGGGGGATCCCGAGGCGTTCCCAGGCCAGCCGGGAGACATAGCGGAAGGGAAGGTGGGGTGTGCTGCAACTCTATGAATGAGTGGGAAAGGAATCCAACATGGAGTACCCTGCTTGGAAGCACGGCTTTAGTTGTAGAGTCTGTCATTCAACGCCATTGCTGGCACACGACTCTAATTGGGTCAGACACCTTGCAATGTTGCCTTGTTGACACACTCCAAGACTACCTCAGGGTCCTTGTTTTCCCCTGCAAAAATAGCAGCAGGTGGGACCTCCTGCATGTTTCATACCATTTAAATGCAAAACATTGGATGTCTTCACCGTACACAAGCCGTCTGCCTCACATACCGACTGTCGGCCGGAGTTAAACGATCTCATCTGTGTTAGTGCTGGCTTGTTTAAAGCCGGCAAGTGTGCACACGCTGAGGATATGACCCCTTTAAGCCTTTAAAAATAAGAGCCGTTTGCATTGAAACGGACTTACTTCTTTATCTGCTTGCCCATTCACCTGCATTAAAGGCCTACTGAAATGCGATTTTATTATTTAAACGGGGATAGCAGGTCCATTCTATGTGTCATACTTGATCATTTCGCGATATTGCCATATTTTTGCTGAAAGGATTTAGTAGAGAACATCGACGATAAAGTTCGCAACTTTCAGTCGCTGATAAAAAAGCCTTGCCTGTACCGGAAGTAGCAGACGATATGCGCGTGACGTCACAGGTTGTGGAGCTCCTCACATCTGCACATTGTTTACAATCATGGCCACCAGCAGCCAGAGCGATTCGGACCGAGAAAGCGACGATTTCCCCATTAATTTGAGCGAGGATGAAAGATTCGTAGATGAGGAAAGTGAGAGTGAAGGACTAGAGGGCAGTGGGAGCTATTCAGATAGGGAAGATGCTGTGAGAGGCGAGTGTGACCTGATATCCAGCTGGGAATGACTAAAACAGTAAATAAACACAAGACTTATATATACTCTATTAGCCACAACACAACCAGGCTTATATTTAATATGCCATAAATTAATCCCGCATAACAAACACCTCCCCCCTCCCGTCCATATAACCCACCAATACAACTCAAACACCTGCACAACACACTCAATCCCACAGCCCAAAGTACCGTTCACCTCCCCAAAGTTCATACAGCACATATATTTCCCCAAAGTCCCTAAAGTTACGTACATGACATGCACATAGCAGCACGGACGTACGGGCAAGCGATCAAATGTTTGGAAGCCGCAGCTGCATGCGTACTCACGGTACCGCGTCTGCGCATCCAACTCAAAGTCCTCCTGGTAAGAGTCTCTGTTGTCCCAGTTCTCCACAGGCCAATGGTAAAGCTTGACTGTCATCTTCCCGGAATGTAAACAATGAAACACCGGCTGTGTTTGTGTTGCTGCAGTCGGCCGCAATACACCGCTTCCCACCTACAGCTTTCTTCTATGCTGTCTCCATTGTTCATTGAACAAATTGCAAAAGATTCACCAACACAGATGTCCAGAATACTGTGGAATTTTGCGATGAAAACAGACGACTTAATAGCTGGCCACCATGCTGTCCCAAAATGTCCTCCACAATCCGTGACGTCACGCGCTGATCATACCGAGACGTTTTCAGCAGGATATTTCGCGCAAAATTTAAAATTGCACTTTAGTAAGCTAACCCGGCCGTATTGGCATGTGTTGCAATGTTAAGATTTCATCATTGATGTATAAACTATCAGACTGCGTGGTCGGTAGTAGTGGGTTTCAGTAGGCCTTTAAGGACCCAGCATGGTATGCTGCTACGGGGAATGAACGCAATAATCCGGGGTATTTTAAAGTGTGGCGCTATGAGGCTGTGCGTATAATTCGATTAGGCCAAAAAAACTTGATTTTTCTGAGCATGGTTTGTGTTGTTTCTGCTTACCGTGGACCCCGACTTAAACAAGTTGAAAAACTTCTTGGGGTGTTACCATTTAGTGGTCAATTGTACGGAATATGTACTATACTGTGCTAATCTACTAATACAAGTTTCAATCAATCAATCAAACCCCAGAACCTGTTTACTCTCTTGATGCAGGAACTACAAATACATCCATTTTGCATTATCTTACCCAGTTAAAAACGTGTAAAGCCGAACTCAGGACCTTCGTATTGTGAGGCACATGCACTGACCCCTGTTCCACCGTGCTGCCGATGAGCTTCGAGCACACCTGTGAAGTGAAAACCATTTCAGGTGACATTTGTCAATATAAAAAAGTATCAAATACAGTACAGGCCAAAAGTTTGGACACACCTTCTCATTTCAATGTGTTTTCTTTATTTTCATGACTATTTACAATTGTAGATTGTCACCGAAGGCATCAAAACTATGACACCTGTGAAGTGAAAACCATTTCAGCTTGAAGATGAGCTTCTTGAAGCTCATGGAGAGAATGCCAAGAGTGTGCAAAGCAGTAATTAGAGCAAAAGGGTGGCTATTTTGAAGAAACTAGAATATAAAACATGTTTTCTGTTATTTCACCTTTTTTGGTTAAGTACATAACTCCTCATGTGTTCATTCATAGTTTTGATGTGACAATCTACAATGTAAATAGTCATGAAAATAAAGAACATGCATTGAATGAAAAGGTGTGTCCAAACTTTTGGCCTGTACTGTATGTCTATTTGGATATTACTTAAACATATAAAGTTCAGTTAAAGTTAAAGTACCAATGATTGTCACACACACCCTAGGTGTGGTGAAATTTGTTCTCTGCATTTGACCCATCACCTTGTTCTCCCCCTGGGAGGTGAGGGGAGCAGTGAGCAGCAGCGGTGGCCACGCCCGGGAATCATTTTTGGTGATTTACCCCCCAATTCCAACCCTTGATGCTGAGTGCCAAGCAGGGAGGTAATGGGTCCCATTTGTATAGTCTTTGGTATGACTCAGCTGGGGTTTGAACTCACAACCTACCAATCTCAGGGCGGACACTCTAACCACTAGGCCACTGAGTAGGTCAAAGTCTCCAAAGCATAAGCGTTCTAGAAAGTATCCAATAACAATCATGTCCGAAGTATTCATTTTACTGCGTCATGAGCTTAATGTAATTACCTATTGTGGCCACTAAGCCAAAAAAAGTATTACCTAATACCACGCCACTTCAACTTAAAAGACAGCATAAGTCCATTATAGGTTAAATAGGTTAGTGTTTGTCATACCTACCATTGTTCTCTGAGTAATTTACAAACCCCGTTACCATATGAGTTGGGAAATTGTGTTAGATGTAAATATAAACGGAATAAAATGTTTTGCAAATCCTTTTCAACCCATATTCAATTGAATATGCTACAAAGACAATATATTTGATGTTCTAACTCATAAACTTTTTTTTTTTTTTGCAAATAATACTTAACTTAGAATTTCATGGCGGCAACACGTGCCAAAGTAGTTGGGAAAGGGCATGTTCACCACTGTGTTACATCACCTTTTCTTTTAACAACACTCAATAAACGATTGGGAACTGAGGAAACTAATTGTTGAAGCTTTAAAAGTGGAATTCTTTCCCATTCTTGTTTTATGTAGAGCTTCAGTCGTTCAACAGTCCGGGGTCTCCGCTGACGTATTCTACGCTTCATAATGCGCCACACATTTTCAATGGGAGACAGATCTGGACTGCAGGCGGGCCAGGAAAGTACCCGCACTCTTTTTTTACGAAGCCACGCTGTTGTAACACGTGCTGAATATGGCTTGGCATTGTCTTGCTGAAATAAGCAGGGGCGTCCATGAAAAACACAGCGCTTAGATGGCAGCATATGTTGTTCCAAAACCTGTATGTACCTTTCAGCATTAATGGCGCCTTCACAGATGTGTAAGTTACCCATGTCTTGGGCACTAATGCACCCCCATACCATCACAGATGCTGGCTTTTGAACTTTGCGTCGATAACAGTCTGGATGGTTCGCTTCCCCTTTGGTCCGGATGACACGATGTCGAATATTTCCAAAAACAATTTGAAATGTGGACTCGTCAGACCACGGAACACTTTTCCACTTTGCATGAGTCCATGTTAGATGATCTCGGGCCCAGAGAAGCCGGCGGCGTTTCTGGATCTTGTTGATAAATGGCTTTCGCTTTGCATAGTAGAGCTTTAACTTGCACTTACAGATGTAGCGACGAACTGTATTTAGTGACAGTGGTTTTCTGAAGTGTTCCTGAGCCCATGTGGTGATATCCTTTAGAGATTGATGTCAGTTTTTGATACAGTGCCGTCTGAGGGATCGAAGATCACTGGCATTCAATGTTGGTTTCCGGCCATGCCGCTTACGTGGAGTGATTTCTCCAGATTCTCTGAACCTTTTGATGATATTATGGACCGTAGATGTTGAAATCCCTACATTTCTTGCAATTGCACTTTGAGAAACGTTGTTCTTAAACTGTTTGACTATTTGCTCACGCAGTTGTGGACAAAGAGGTGTACCTCGCCCCATCCTTTCTTGTGAAAGACTGAGCATTTTTTGGGAAGCTGTTATTATACCCAATCAAGGCACCCACCTGTGCCCAATTAGCCTGCACACCTGTGGGATGTTCCAAATAAGTGTTTGATGAGCATTCCTCAACTTTATCAGTATTTATTGCCACCTTTCCCAACTTCTTTGTCACGTGTTGCTGGCATCAAATTCTAAAGTTAATAATTATTTGCAAAAAAAATAAAAATGTTTATCAGTTTGAACATCAAATATGTTGTCTTTGTAGCATATTCAACTGAATATGGGTTGAAAATGATTCATTGTATTCCGTTTATATTTACATCCAACACAATTTCCCAACTCATATGGAAACGGGGTTTGTAATTTGATCAAGCCTTTTCTAGCATTGCACACTACAATGTAATGCGAGTACCGTATCAGATCAATATTGCTACCAGCCAATACTCCAGGCTACAATATCAGTATCAGATGGGAAGTGAAAAAATGGCATCAAGATAACTCAAGTCTGAGTGATCTAAAGATACATAACGTCAATAATGCAAAAAACGAAGAAAAATCAGTGTAGCGTTTCACCTGCTGTCAATAAAATGTGCTCATTGTAGGGATGTCCCCATCCAGGTTTTTGCACGATATTGTTTTTGCACTTCCGATCCGATACCGATACTGACCTATCCGAGCATGTATTAAAGTTTAAAGTTATTTAGCCTACTTAGTTGTCAGAATCATGTTGAAAAGGGTTTTAGTACTCTTGATAACAACTAGCCAGCTGAATTAGGGGATTTTGAATAATATACAATGGTTGGTAACAAGAAACTGACCTGTTTATTCAAGGATAACCACAAAATAGACAAAATTATACATGACAAACAGAAATGGCATCATTGAACTAGGGCTGGGCGATATGGCCTTTTTTAAATATTGCGATATTTTAAGGCCATATCGCGATACACAATATATATCTCGATATTTTGCCTTAGCCTTGAATGAACACTTGATGCATATAATCACAGCAGTATGATGATTCTATGTATCTACATTAAAACATTCTTCTTCATACTGCATTAATATATGCTACTTTGAAACTTTCATGCAGAGAAGGAAATCACAACTAAAAAAATCACAATTTTTTTCATACGGTGTTGATCTGGAAATGTTTGCCTCTGCATTTTGATGGTGTGGACGTGTGGCACCGAACGGAGATAAGCGTCTCGGCAGACGTTACAATATTTGAACAATGATGACGAAAACTGTTTTCTCTGTCGTGTCCGTGTGTCGAAAATTGTTGTGCGCTTATTTTCTTCTTTGATTTTGTGTGTGGCATAGATTTGCCGTGAGCAGAGGACATTTGAGCAGTGCGCAGTTGCACAGACGCGCACCTTAGCGGCTGCGCTAGCATCACAGCTAACGTTAGCCATGCTGCTACCTCTCTGCTCGGGGAAGACGTATACGTATGTGACGTGTGTCGTGACAGTATGTGACGTGTGTAAGAAGGTGCGCTTGCTGTCTGTGAGAAGGAGAGACAGGAAAGAGTGAGAAGAGCCTGTCGTGTAATGCCAGCAGCTAAAAGCAACTGCGTGAGAATCCACAGGCCTGTGGATGTGTTGAAGGTGTGCTGGAAAATGCGAAACGGAAATGAGGGAGCAGCAGAAAAGTGGAATGTATTATTTAAATAGGTGCGTTGAAAAACACGGACCGGAGTTGTTTTTTTTAAACTGGATCTGGATCGGCATTTTCCCATGCCTTGCCGATACGCATTTTTTGGCAAATATCGGCGGCCGATCCGATCCAAATATCGGATCGGGACATCCCTAGTTCATTCATAGTTTTGATGCTTTCAGTGACAATATACAATGTAAATAGTCATGGAAATAAAGAAAACACATTGAAATGAGAAGGTGTGTCCAAACTTTTGGCCTGATCTGTAGATGCAAAATAGCACCCGCAGAACAGTTTCAGCCTTGTTAGATCACACTGTGTGCTGAATGATTATATTTGCATCTTCATCTCCCATACTGTCTGACAATCAGCATATATTCTGCACATTCAGGAAGGGACACATGCTAAATAGATTGCAGTCCTTATTCTATTTTATACCTGCATTGTCCTTTCCATCCTAACACTTTCCATCCTTTGTAACTGAGCTACTCTGTGGAACAATTTTCCTTGTGGATCATTGAAGTTTGTCCAAGTCTAAGTCTATTCTGCTCACTCACAATCTCCTGCACACAAGTTTAGTAGATCAGCTTTGTGTGTTTTAGTGTTTTAGTACACACAAACCTTTAGTAGATCAGGCCCATTAGGTATGTTTGGTTTGTAGTTCAATTGAATTCAATTTATATTGTTTTATAATAGGATTGCACAAAAATGTTATAAGGGTGAGTGCGTCTTTTTTATACTTGATGTATACAGTCTTTACGCATGAAGATGTTGACACGGCACCACAAAATTGTCATCTTGTCTGATGTCGTCTTGTAAATAATGTTAGCCAAGATATGTACAGAAAGCACAGGCTTGGAATATATCTCTAAATCTTTCCTCTAAATAGCTTGCAGATGACAGCAGCAGTGAATCTCTCAGGCAGTAAAAGAAGTCCTTGTAAAATCACCCAAAAAAAATCACTTGCTATTGTTTGCTTCTGCGAGAACGTCGTCGCAGGTGCCCTTTGTGTGCGGCTTATTCCATGCCATAGGACCAAATTTATTCCTCTTGCACATTTCAATTATGAACCACGGGGTAGAGGGCACAAAGGATATGACATTCACTTAGCTTTTTCATCTGTTTTTGATTTTTCATTTATTTCTTTTATTTCTATTTTCTGTAAGCCCATTATCCTTTCAAGCACAGTGCCTCAGTCATTTGTGATTCCTGTTAATATATTTCATGGCTCGTTATTGTTGATGTCCGACAAAAAGCACGTACAGTCGTGGTCAAAAGTTTACATACACTTGTAAAGAACATAATGTCATGGCTGTCTTGAGTTTCCAATCATTTCTACAACTCTTATCTTTTTGTGATAGAGTGATTGGAGCTCATACTTGTTGGTCACAAAAAACATTCATGAAGTTTGGTTCTTTTATGAATTTATTATGGGTCTACTGAAAATGTGACCAAATCTGCTGGGTCAAAAGTATACATACAGCAATGTTAATATTTGCTTACATGTCCCTTGGCAAGTTTCACTGCAATAAGGCACTTTTGGTAGCCATCCACAAGCTTCTGGCAAGCTTCTGGTTGAATTTTTGACCACTCCTCTTGACAAAATTGGTGCAGTTCAGCTAAATTTCCTGGTTTTCTGACACGTTTAAATCAGGACTTTGGGAAGGCCATTCTAAAACCTTCATTCTAGCCTGATTTAACCATTCCTTTACCACTTTTAATGTGTGTTTAGGGTCATTGTCCTGTTGGAACACCCAACTGCGCCCAAGACCCAACCTCCAGGCTGATGATTTTAAAGGCCTACTGAAACCCACTACTACCGACCACGCAGTCTGATAGTTTATATATCAATGATGAAATCTTAACATTGCAACACATGCCAATACGGCCGGGTTAGCTTACTGAAGTGCAATTTTAAATTTTGTGCGAAATATCCTGTTGAAAACGTCTCGGTATGATGACGTCTGCGCGTGACGTCACGGATTGTGGAGGACATTTTGGGACAGCATGGTGGCCAGCTATTAAGTCGTCTGTTTTCATCGCAAAATTCCACAGTATTCTGGACATCTGTGTTGGTGAATCTTTTGCAATTTGTTCAATGAACAATGGAGACAGCAAAGAAGAAAGCTGCAGGTGGGAAGCGGTGTATTGCGGCCGACTGCAACAACAACACAAACACAGCCGGTGTTTCATTGTTTACATTCCCGGAAGATGACAGTCAAGCTTTACCATTGGCCTGTGGAGAACTGGGACAACAGAGACTCTTACTCTTAGGACTTTGAGTTGGATGCGCAGACGCGGTACCGTGAGTACGCATGCAGCTGCGGCTTCCAAACATTTGATCGCTTGCCCGTACGTGCGTGCCGCTATGTGCATGTCACGTACGTAACTTTGGGGGCTTTGGGGAAATATATGTGCTGTATGAACTTTGGGGAGGTGAACGGTACTTTGGGCTGTGGGATTGAGTGTGTTGTGCAGGTGTTTGAGTTGTATTGGCGGGTTATATAGACGGGAGGGGGGAGGTGTTTGTTATGCGGGATTAATTTGTGGCATATTAAATATAAGCCTGGTTGTGTTGTGGCTAATAGAGTATATATATGTCTTGTGTTTATTTACTGTTTTAGTCATTCCCAGCTGAATATCAGGTCCCACCCACCTCTCACAGCATCTTCCCTATCTGAATCGCTCCCACTGCCCTCTAGTCCTTCACTCTCACTTTCCTCATCCACAAATCTTTCATCCTCGCTCAAATTAATGGGGAAATCGTCGCTTTCTCGGTCCGAATCGCTCTCGCTGCTGGTGGCCATGATTGTAAACAATGTGCAGATGTGAGGAGTTCCACAACCTGTGACGTCACGCTACTCGTCTGCTACTTCCAGTACAGGCAAAGCTTTTTTATCAGCGACCAAAAGTTGTAAACTTTATCGTCGATGTTCTCTACTAAATCCTTTCAGCAAAAATATGGTAATATCGCGAAATGTTGACACATAGAATGGACCTGCTATCCCCCGTTTAAATAAGAAAATCGCATTTCAGTAGGCCTTTAAGTTGTCCTGAAGAATTTGGAGGTAATTCTCCTTTTTCATTGTACCACTTAAAGCAACAGTTCCATTGGCAGCAAAACAGGCCTAGAGCATTACATACCACCACCATGCTTGACGGAATGATGTTCCTGGGATTAAAGGCCTCACCTTCTCTCCTTCAAACATATTGCTGGGCATTGTGGCCAAACAGCTACATTTTTGTTTCATCTGGAGGAAGGTTCTGTGGTCAGAGGAAACTAAAATTGAGCTGTTTGGCCACAATACCCAGCAATATGTTTGGAGGAGAAAAGGTGAGGCCTTTAATCCTAGAAGCACCATTTCTACCGTCAAGTGTGGTGGTGGTAGTATTATGCTCTGGGCCTGTTTTGCTGCCAATGGAACTGGTGCTTTGCAGAGAGTAAATGGGACAATGAAAAAGGAGGATTACCTCCAAATTCTTCAGGACAACCTAAAATCATCAGCCCGGAGGTTGGGTCTTGGGCGCAGTTGGGTGTTCCAACAGGACAATGAATCTAAACACACATTAAAAGTGGTAAATGAATGGTTAAATCAGGCTAGAATGAAGGTTTTAGAATGGCCTTCCCAAAGTCCTGACTTAAACATGTGGACAATGCTGAAGAAACAAGTCCATGTCAGAAAACCAACACATTTAGCTGAACTGCACCAATTTTGTCCAGAGGAGTGGTCAAAAATTCAAGCAGAAGCTTGTGGATGGCTACCAAAAGCGCCTTATTGCAGTGAAACTTGTCAAGGGACATGTAAGCAAATATTAACATTGCTGTATGTATACTTTTGACCCAGCACATTTGCTCACATTTTCAGTAGACCCATAATAAATTCATAAAAGAACCAAACTTCATGAATGTTTTTTTGTGACCAACAAGTATGTGCTCCAATCACTCTATCACAAAAAAATAAGAGTTGTAGAAATTATTGGAAACTCAAGACATGCATGCATGCTTTTTGTTGGACCGCAACAACATTTGTGTAGCGTTTGTATCAAGGCCATATGGCATTGATTCGCACAGTCAGACTAGCAACACCGACAGTCTTGGGGCCATATGGCGTGTCTGTGTGTGGGTGTGCACTGACAGTAGTATTGGCGCGTGACCATCGATACCTACCTATTCTTTTGTCGATGCGAACCAGGGAGCGGTCGACGAGTACAGAAGTGAACCCGATCGATGACAAATGTTGATCATGTTTGTGTTTTTTTGTGCACAGGAGGAATGCCAGTTCCTGAGCAGAGCCCAGTGATGGAGGAGGGGCTTCTGCTGACCACCCGTAGTCATACAACTGGCCGCGGCATGGAGCCGAACAACACGGCCAACAATATACTGGCCTCTGTGAAAGAACAGGTAGTGTGCCGCATTGTTCACCGCAATTGCATGCTTATCACGTTGCATTAAAAGGGCGCTACGATGATTTTAATCTACATTTGAAATACTTCCTTTTGGTTTACATCAGGGGTCGGCAAGACAAAACGTTGAAAGAGCCATATTGGACCAAAAATACAAAAAACAAATCTGTCTGGAGCCGCAACTCATGAAAAACATACAAACCCCGTTTCCATATGAGTTGGGAAATTGTGTTAGATGTAAATATAAATGGAATACAATGATTTGCAAATCCATCCATCCATCCATATTCAATTGAATGCACTACAAAGACAAGATATTTGATGTTCAAACTCATAAACTTTATTTTTTTTTTGCAAATAATAATTAACTTAGAATTTCTTGACTGCAACACGTGCCAAAGTAGTTGGGAAGGGCATGTTCACCACTGTGTTACATGGTCTTTCCTTTTAACAACACTCAGTAAACGTTTGGGAACTGAGGAGACACATTTTTTAAGCTTCTCAGCTGGAATTCTTTCCCATTCTTGCTTGATGTACAGCTTAAGTTGTTCAACAGTCCGGGGGTCTCCGTTGTGGTATTTTAGGCTTCATAATGCGCCACACATTTTCAATGGGAGACAGGTCTGGACTACAGGCAGGCCAGTCTAGTACCCGCACTCTTTTACTATGAAGCCACGTTGATGTAACACGTGGCTTGGCATTGTCTTGCTGAAATAAGCAGGGGCGTCCATGGTAACGTTGCTTAGATGGCAACATATGTTGCTCCAAAACCTGTATGTACCTTTCAGTATTAATGGCGCCTTCACAGATGTGTAAGTTACCCATGCCTTGGTTACTAATACACCCCCATACCATCACAGATGCTGGCTTTTCAACTTTGCGCCTCTAACAATCCGGATGGTTCTTTTCCTCTTTGGTCCG